>NW_026610468.1:0-255853 GCF_029499605.1 Hyla sarda | reverse complement strand
CAGCCATCCATTGCACTAATGGATTGGTCATCAGCTGGCTGTCTATGTCCCGCATCAATATAGACCAAAGTACAGAGGGTTAGGCTATGCTATTGTGCACCTACCTGATGCATCAGAAGGTGCGAGGCCCTTGCTAAATTCTGTGCACAGACTTTGAGATCTATGCTTTAGACTGTATCTAAACCTGCTCCAACATGGACTGACATTCTGGCCTACTTTCAGCCGATGCGACTTGTCTGTCGCTGAACAGTCGCTTTTTATGTATTCAGCACCTATGTATAATGTTGTAAAAATGCTCTAGAAGCTAAAGTCGCAGAAATGTCACACATATTTGGCCTGCAACTTTCTGTGCGACAAATTCAGACAGGAAAAATCAGTATAAATCCTTAGAAAATTATCCCCCAGTGTCTCCATCTGCTGGCGGTATTGAATAAGCATTGCTGCACTGATGGGGTATGCATTAGACGAAAAAAAAGAAGAAAAAGAAGAATAATACGCCCAGAAAAGAGGCGAAAAGGAGAAAAACGTAAAAAAACGTGAAAAAAAAGTAAGAGGAAGAGAAGGGAAAAAAAGGTGGAAATGGGTTTAAAAGTGATTTCGGCGGAGAAATATATATATATATATATATATATATATATATATATATATATATATATGCGCACACACACACATAGATATAAACGTATTCTCCGTTGAGATATTGCAGCCGCTGCTGTGTCCAGGCCCAGGAGCCTTAGCACTGTGCTGTGATGTCACTCAATACCACTGACATCACTAGGTGTAAACAACATCTCTCCTTTGCTGTGTATGTGACTATGGAGCTGTTTGGTGATGTCGTCTATTACGGCCTTCATAGAAGCAACAGGAGATTGTTGCATCCATCTTGAACCCTCAGAACTACAGTGCTATGATGTCACTCACTTCCACAGGCCTTGCAGAGTGTAAACAACAACAACCCAGCTTTGTTGTGTATGTAACCAAAGGGATTTGTGATGTCACCTAGAACCTTCACAGCAGCGACAGCTTTATGAGGAGCATCAGCACTGCTCTGCCTGAGCAGAACCATCACCGCCATAGGTTGTCAAATAACCCGGATTTAACCCACACAGGTAAGTCCAATGGGGTGCAGGCATGTCCTCTATGCTTACAGCTTCCCGTGGGTGTTGGTTTGATACCGTTTGGGGACAGCCAAGGAGGCATCTGCAGGCAACAAAGGTAGGTGTGTGCTTGTGTGTGTGTTTCCTATGCAGATCCTAAGCCCAGTGTCACATGCAAGTAGGAGGAGTAAGAAGGGTTCCTGGCAAATCCGGGTTATGGATTGCATTTAAAAAGGCCCCGTGGGAGTGCAATGGGCCCCTGTCTTGCTGCTTAGCAATAATGGTATGGGTTTAGGTTCTGCTGTGTGTACTGGTGGTTGACTGCCCCCCAGCCCAGAGTGTGCATGGAAAATTGTCTGGCAGCCTCCCTGACAGCAAGCAGTGATAGTGCCCATGAAGGGGACCTTGTTGGGCCCGCCCCTTTCACGGTTATCGCTTCTCGGCCTTTTGGCTAAGATCAAGTGTAGTATCTGTTCTTATCAGTTTAATATCTGATACGTCCCCTATCTGGGGACCATATATTAAATGGATTTTTGAGAACGGGGGCCGATTTCGAAGCTTGCTTCCGTCGCCCTATGCATTGACCCGATATGGCAGTATCTTCGGGTACAGTGCACCACCCCCTTACAGGGTTAAAAAGAAAGATTCCTACTTTCATTGCTACCTGCTTGCTGGCTAGCCAGCTAGCCAGCCCTGTGGGCCTTGCTGCTGCTGCAGCCAAAAAACAAAAGGTGGTGCTGCTGCTGCTTCTGCTGCTTCTGCTTCTGCTTGTGTCTGGCCCCTGTTGGAGCGTCCAGGCACAGGACTTCTGCTGCTGCTGACTAAATGGCCTCCTTAATTGGATCATTTGAGTAGCCAGCACACCTGTGCAGGTAGGGCATGACATGATAGGCAGCTGCCTTGATAGCGGGTGGGTGCTGAATGTTCCTAATTGACAAAATAAGATTAATGCTTATGAAGAAATATAAAATCTCATCCCTTCCCCAATATCGCGCCACACCCCTACCCCTTAATTCCCTGGTTGAACGTGATGGACATATGTCTTTTTTCGACCGTACTAACTATGTAACTATGTAACATAACATGGGGGGGGGGGGGGGGGGGTCTCCTGGCTGTTCACACAGGTGTGTCATTGCTGTACATTGACCATGCATTGCTTCTGTGGTATTGCAAAGGCAAAGACAAATGCTTCCAGCCATCCATTGCACTAATGGATTGGTCATCAGCTGGCTGTCTATGTCCCGCATCAATATAGACCAAAGTACAGAGGGTTAGGCTATGCTATTGTGCACCTACCTGATGCATCAGAAGGTGCGAGGCCCTTGCTAAATTCTGTGCACAGACTTTGAGATCTATGCTTTAGACTGTATCTAAACCTGCTCCAACATGGACTGACATTCTGGCCTACTTTCAGCCGATGCGACTTGTCTGTCGCTGAACAGTCGCTTTTTATGTATTCAGCACCTATGTATAATGTTGTAAAAATGCTCTAGAAGCTAAAGTCGCAGAAATGTCACACATATTTGGCCTGCAACTTTCTGTGCGACAAATTCAGACAGGAAAAATCAGTATAAATCCTTAGAAAATTATCCCCCAGTGTCTCCATCTGCTGGCGGTATTGAATAAGCATTGCTGCACTGATGGGGTATGCATTAGACGAAAAAAAAGAAGAAAAAGAAGAATAATACGCCCAGAAAAGAGGCGAAAAGGAGAAAAACGTAAAAAAACGTGAAAAAAAAGTAAGAGGAAGAGAAGGGAAAAAAAGGTGGAAATGGGTTTAAAAGTGATTTCGGCGGAGAAATATATATATATATATATATATATATATATATATATATATGCGCACACACACACATAGATATAAACGTATTCTCCGTTGAGATATTGCAGCCGCTGCTGTGTCCAGGCCCAGGAGCCTTAGCACTGTGCTGTGATGTCACTCAATACCACTGACATCACTAGGTGTAAACAACATCTCTCCTTTGCTGTGTATGTGACTATGGAGCTGTTTGGTGATGTCGTCTATTACGGCCTTCATAGAAGCAACAGGAGATTGTTGCATCCATCTTGAACCCTCAGAACTACAGTGCTATGATGTCACTCACTTCCACAGGCCTTGCAGAGTGTAAACAACAACAACCCAGCTTTGTTGTGTATGTAACCAAAGGGATTTGTGATGTCACCTAGAACCTTCACAGCAGCGACAGCTTTATGAGGAGCATCAGCACTGCTCTGCCTGAGCAGAACCATCACCGCCATAGGTTGTCAAATAACCCGGATTTAACCCACACAGGTAAGTCCAATGGGGTGCAGGCATGTCCTCTATGCTTACAGCTTCCCGTGGGTGTTGGTTTGATACCGTTTGGGGACAGCCAAGGAGGCATCTGCAGGCAACAAAGGTAGGTGTGTGCTTGTGTGTGTGTTTCCTATGCAGATCCTAAGCCCAGTGTCACATGCAAGTAGGAGGAGTAAGAAGGGTTCCTGGCAAATCCGGGTTATGGATTGCATTTAAAAAGGCCCCGTGGGAGTGCAATGGGCCCCTGTCTTGCTGCTTAGCAATAATGGTATGGGTTTAGGTTCTGCTGTGTGTACTGGTGGTTGACTGCCCCCCAGCCCAGAGTGTGCATGGAAAATTGTCTGGCAGCCTCCCTGACAGCAAGCAGTGATAGTGCCCATGAAGGGGACCTTGTTGGGCCCGCCCCTTTCACGGTTATCGCTTCTCGGCCTTTTGGCTAAGATCAAGTGTAGTATCTGTTCTTATCAGTTTAATATCTGATACGTCCCCTATCTGGGGACCATATATTAAATGGATTTTTGAGAACGGGGGCCGATTTCGAAGCTTGCTTCCGTCGCCCTATGCATTGACCCGATATGGCAGTATCTTCGGGTACAGTGCACCACCCCCTTACAGGGTTAAAAAGAAAGATTCCTACTTTCATTACTACCTGCTTGCTGGCTAGCTAGCTAGCCAGCCCTGTGGGCCTTGCTGCTGCTGCAGCCAAAAAACAAAAGGTGGTGCTGCTGCTGCTTCTGCTGCTTCTGCTTCTGCTTGTGTCTGGCCCCTGTTGGAGCGTCCAGGCACAGGACTTCTGCTGCTGCTGACTAAATGGCCTCCTTAATTGGATCATTTGAGTAGCCAGCACACCTGTGCAGGTAGGGCATGACATGATAGGCAGCTGCCTTGATAGCGGGTGGGTGCTGAATGTTCCTAATTGACAAAATAAGATTAATGCTTATGAAGAAATATAAAATCTCATCCCTTCCCCAATATCGCGCCACACCCCTACCCCTTAATTCCCTGGTTGAACGTGATGGACATATGTCTTTTTTCGACCGTACTAACTATGTAACTATGTAACATAACATGGGGGGGGGGGGGGGGGGGTCTCCTGGCTGTTCACACAGGTGTGTCATTGCTGTACATTGACCATGCATTGCTTCTGTGGTATTGCAAAGGCAAAGACAAATGCTTCCAGCCATCCATTGCACTAATGGATTGGTCATCAGCTGGCTGTCTATGTCCCGCATCAATATAGACCAAAGTACAGAGGGTTAGGCTATGCTATTGTGCACCTACCTGATGCATCAGAAGGTGCGAGGCCCTTGCTAAATTCTGTGCACAGACTTTGAGATCTATGCTTTAGACTGTATCTAAACCTGCTCCAACATGGACTGACATTCTGGCCTACTTTCAGCCGATGCGACTTGTCTGTCGCTGAACAGTCGCTTTTTATGTATTCAGCACCTATGTATAATGTTGTAAAAATGCTCTAGAAGCTAAAGTCGCAGAAATGTCACACATATTTGGCCTGCAACTTTCTGTGCGACAAATTCAGACAGGAAAAATCAGTATAAATCCTTAGAAAATACCCCCAGTGTCTCCATCTGCTGGCGGTATTGAATAAGCATTGCTGCACTGATGGGGTATGCATTAGACGAAAAAAAAGAAGAAAAAGAAGAATAATACGCCCAGAAAAGAGGCGAAAAGGAGAAAAACGTAAAAAAACGTGAAAAAAAAGTAAGAGGAAGAGAAGGGAAAAAAAAGGTGGAAATGGGTTTAAAAGTGATTTCGGCGGAGAAATATATATATATATATATATATATATATATATATGCGCACACACACACATAGATATAAACGTATTCTCCGTTGAGATATTGCAGCCGCTGCTGTGTCCAGGCCCAGGAGCCTTAGCACTGTGCTGTGATGTCACTCAATACCACTGACATCACTAGGTGTAAACAACATCTCTCCTTTGCTGTGTATGTGACTATGGAGCTGTTTGGTGATGTCGTCTATTACGGCCTTCATAGAAGCAACAGGAGATTGTTGCATCCATCTTGAACCCTCAGAACTACAGTGCTATGATGTCACTCACTTCCACAGGCCTTGCAGAGTGTAAACAACAACAACCCAGCTTTGTTGTGTATGTAACCAAAGGGATTTGTGATGTCACCTAGAACCTTCACAGCAGCGACAGCTTTATGAGGAGCATCAGCACTGCTCTGCTGAGCAGAACCATCACCGCCATAGGTTGTCAAATAACCCGGATTTAACCCACACAGGTAAGTCCAATGGGGTGCAGGCATGTCCTCTATGCTTACAGCTTCCCGTGGGTGTTGGTTTGATACCGTTTGGGGACAGCCAAGGAGGCATCTGCAGGCAACAAAGGTAGGTGTGTGCTTGTGTGTGTGTTTCCTATGCAGATCCTAAGCCCAGTGTCACATGCAAGTAGGAGGAGTAAGAAGGGTTCCTGGCAAATCCGGGTTATGGATTGCATTTAAAAAGGCCCCGTGGGAGTGCAATGGGCCCCTGTCTTGCTGCTTAGCAATAATGGTATGGGTTTAGGTTCTGCTGTGTGTACTGGTGGTTGACTGCCCCCCAGCCCAGAGTGTGCATGGAAAATTGTCTGGCAGCCTCCCTGACAGCAAGCAGTGATAGTGCCATGAAGGGGACCTTGTTGGGCCCGCCCCTTTCACGGTTATCGCTTCTCGGCCTTTTGGCTAAGATCAAGTGTAGTATCTGTTCTTATCAGTTTAATATCTGATACGTCCCCTATCTGGGGACCATATATTAAATGGATTTTTGAGAACGGGGGCCGATTTCGAAGCTTGCTTCCGTCGCCCTATGCATTGACCCGATATGGCAGTATCTTCGGGTACAGTGCACCACCCCCTTACAGGGTTAAAAAGAAAGATTCCTACTTTCATTGCTACCTGCTTGCTGGCTAGCCAGCTAGCCAGCCCTGTGGGCCTTGCTGCTGCTGCAGCCAAAAAACAAAAGGTGGTGCTGCTGCTGCTTCTGCTGCTTCTGCTTCTGCTTGTGTCTGGCCCCTGTTGGAGCGTCCAGGCACAGGACTTCTGCTGCTGCTGACTAAATGGCCTCCTTAATTGGATCATTTGAGTAGCCAGCACACCTGTGCAGGTAGGGCATGACATGATAGGCAGCTGCCTTGATAGCGGGTGGGTGCTGAATGTTCCTAATTGACAAAATAAGATTAATGCTTATGAAGAAATATAAAATCTCATCCCTTCCCCAATATCGCGCCACACCCCTACCCCTTAATTCCCTGGTTGAACGTGATGGACATATGTCTTTTTTCGACCGTACTAACTATGTAACTATGTAACATAACATGGGGGGGGGGGGGGGGGGGGGGGGTCTCCTGGCTGTTCACACAGGTGTGTCATTGCTGTACATTGACCATGCATTGCTTCTGTGGTATTGCAAAGGCAAAGACAAATGCTTCCAGCCATCCATTGCACTAATGGATTGGTCATCAGCTGGCTGTCTATGTCCCGCATCAATATAGACCAAAGTACAGAGGGTTAGGCTATGCTATTGTGCACCTACCTGATGCATCAGAAGGTGCGAGGCCCTTGCTAAATTCTGTGCACAGACTTTGAGATCTATGCTTTAGACTGTATCTAAACCTGCTCCAACATGGACTGACATTCTGGCCTACTTTCAAGCCGATGCGACTTGTCTGTCGCTGAACAGTCGCTTTTTATGTATTCAGCACCTATGTATAATGTTGTAAAAATGCTCTAGAAGCTAAAGTCGCAGAAATGTCACACATATTTGGCCTGCAACTTTCTGTGCGACAAATTCAGACAGGAAAAATCAGTATAAATCCTTAGAAAATTATCCCCCAGTGTCTCCATCTGCTGGCGGTATTGAATAAGCATTGCTGCACTGATGGGGTATGCATTAGACGAAAAAAAAGAAGAAAAAGAAGAATAATACGCCCAGAAAAGAGGCGAAAAGGAGAAAAACGTAAAAAAACGTGAAAAAAAAGTAAGAGGAAGAGAAGGGAAAAAAAGGTGGAAATGGGTTTAAAAGTGATTTCGGCGGAGAAATATATATATATATATATATATATATATATATATATATATGCGCACACACACACATAGATATAAACGTATTCTCCGTTGAGATATTGCAGCCGCTGCTGTGTCCAGGCCCAGGAGCCTTAGCACTGTGCTGTGATGTCACTCAATACCACTGACATCACTAGGTGTAAACAACATCTCTCCTTTGCTGTGTATGTGACTATGGAGCTGTTTGGTGATGTCGTCTATTACGGCCTTCATAGAAGCAACAGGAGATTGTTGCATCCATCTTGAACCCTCAGAACTACAGTGCTATGATGTCACTCACTTCCACAGGCCTTGCAGAGTGTAAACAACAACAACCCAGCTTTGTTGTGTATGTAACCAAAGGGATTTGTGATGTCACCTAGAACCTTCACAGCAGCGACAGCTTTATGAGGAGCATCAGCACTGCTCTGCCTGAGCAGAACCATCACCGCCATAGGTTGTCAAATAACCCGGATTTAACCCACACAGGTAAGTCCAATGGGGTGCAGGCATGTCCTCTATGCTTACAGCTTCCCGTGGGTGTTGGTTTGATACCGTTTGGGGACAGCCAAGGAGGCATCTGCAGGCAACAAAGGTAGGTGTGTGCTTGTGTGTGTGTTTCCTATGCAGATCCTAAGCCCAGTGTCACATGCAAGTAGGAGGAGTAAGAAGGGTTCCTGGCAAATCCGGGTTATGGATTGCATTTAAAAAGGCCCCGTGGGAGTGCAATGGGCCCCTGTCTTGCTGCTTAGCAATAATGGTATGGGTTTAGGTTCTGCTGTGTGTACTGGTGGTTGACTGCCCCCCAGCCCAGAGTGTGCATGGAAAATTGTCTGGCAGCCTCCCTGACAGCAAGCAGTGATAGTGCCCATGAAGGGGACCTTGTTGGGCCCGCCCCTTTCACGGTTATCGCTTCTCGGCCTTTTGGCTAAGATCAAGTGTAGTATCTGTTCTTATCAGTTTAATATCTGATACGTCCCCTATCTGGGGACCATATATTAAATGGATTTTTGAGAACGGGGGCCGATTTCGAAGCTTGCTTCCGTCGCCCTATGCATTGACCCGATATGGCAGTATCTTCGGGTACAGTGCACCACCCCCTTACAGGGTTAAAAAGAAAGATTCCTACTTTCATTGCTACCTGCTTGCTGGCTAGCCAGCTAGCCAGCCCTGTGGGCCTTGCTGCTGCTGCAGCCAAAAAACAAAAGGTGGTGCTGCTGCTGCTTCTGCTGCTTCTGCTTCTGCTTGTGTCTGGCCCCTGTTGGAGCGTCCAGGCACAGGACTTCTGCTGCTGCTGACTAAATGGCCTCCTTAATTGGATCATTTGAGTAGCCAGCACACCTGTGCAGGTAGGGCATGACATGATAGGCAGCTGCCTTGATAGCGGGTGGGTGCTGAATGTTCCTAATTGACAAAATAAGATTAATGCTTATGAAGAAATATAAAATCTCATCCCTTCCCCAATATCGCGCCACACCCCTACCCCTTAATTCCCTGGTTGAACGTGATGGACATATGTCTTTTTTCGACCGTACTAACTATGTAACTATGTAACATAACATGGGGGGGGGGGGGGGGGGTCTCCTGGCTGTTCACACAGGTGTGTCATTGCTGTACATTGACCATGCATTGCTTCTGTGGTATTGCAAAGGCAAAGACAAATGCTTCCAGCCATCCATTGCACTAATGGATTGGTCATCAGCTGGCTGTCTATGTCCCGCATCAATATAGACCAAAGTACAGAGGGTTAGGCTATGCTATTGTGCACCTACCTGATGCATCAGAAGGTGCGAGGCCCTTGCTAAATTCTGTGCACAGACTTTGAGATCTATACTTTAGACTGTATCTAAACCTGCTCCAACATGGACTGACATTCTGGCCTACTTTCAGCCGATGCGACTTGTCTGTCGCTGAACAGTCGCTTTTTATGTATTCAGCACCTATGTATAATGTTGTAAAAATGCTCTAGAAGCTAAAGTCGCAGAAATGTCACACATATTTGGCCTGCAACTTTCTGTGCGACAAATTCAGACAGGAAAAATCAGTATAAATCCTTAGAAAATTATCCCCCAGTGTCTCCATCTGCTGGCGGTATTGAATAAGCATTGCTGCACTGATGGGGTATGCATTAGACGAAAAAAAAGAAGAAAAAGAAGAATAATACGCCCAGAAAAGAGGCGAAAAGGAGAAAAACGTAAAAAAACGTGAAAAAAAAAGTAAGAGGAAGAGAAGGGAAAAAAAGGTGGAAATGGGTTTAAAAGTGATTTCGGCGGAGAAATATATATATATATATATATATATATATATATATATATATATATGCGCACACACACACATAGATATAAACGTATTCTCCGTTGAGATATTGCAGCCGCTGCTGTGTCCAGGCCCAGGAGCCTTAGCACTGTGCTGTGATGTCACTCAATACCACTGACATCACTAGGTGTAAACAACATCTCTCCTTTGCTGTGTATGTGACTATGGAGCTGTTTGGTGATGTCGTCTATTACGGCCTTCATAGAAGCAACAGGAGATTGTTGCATCCATCTTGAACCCTCAGAACTACAGTGCTATGATGTCACTCACTTCCACAGGCCTTGCAGAGTGTAAACAACAACAACCCAGCTTTGTTGTGTATGTAACCAAAGGGATTTGTGATGTCACCTAGAACCTTCACAGCAGCGACAGCTTTATGAGGAGCATCAGCACTGCTCTGCCTGAGCAGAACCATCACCGCCATAGGTTGTCAAATAACCCGGATTTAACCCACACAGGTAAGTCCAATGGGGTGCAGGCATGTCCTCTATGCTTACAGCTTCCCGTGGGTGTTGGTTTGATACCGTTTGGGGACAGCCAAGGAGGCATCTGCAGGCAACAAAGGTAGGTGTGTGCTTGTGTGTGTGTTTCCTATGCAGATCCTAAGCCCAGTGTCACATGCAAGTAGGAGGAGTAAGAAGGGTTCCTGGCAAATCCGGGTTATGGATTGCATTTAAAAAGGCCCCGTGGGAGTGCAATGGGCCCCTGTCTTGCTGCTTAGCAATAATGGTATGGGTTTAGGTTCTGCTGTGTGTACTGGTGGTTGACTGCCCCCCAGCCCAGAGTGTGCATGGAAAATTGTCTGGCAGCCTCCCTGACAGCAAGCAGTGATAGTGCCCATGAAGGGGACCTTGTTGGGCCCGCCCCTTTCACGGTTATCGCTTCTCGGCCTTTTGGCTAAGATCAAGTGTAGTATCTGTTCTTACTTACCTGGCAGGGGAGATACCATGATCGCTACGGTCTGAAGAACTCCAAGCATTGTGGTAGAGATTTTGCGTAGTACGATTGCAGTACTTTTCGTTCTTATTAGAACCGCATTTCTCTAGAGCATACCACCTGAAGATCGTCTCCTGCCTGCCTCGGAACATCTGAAGAAGGAGAAGATCTTGAAGACTGCAGCTCCGGAAGAAGCCGACGAAGAACCTGGAAGAAGGGAATCGGCGGTGAATTCCGGAACAGCGGCGAAGAGGAAGGCGGCGCAGAATCTTTTCGAAGAAACTCGCTGCCTCTGGAGAAGGATTTGCATAGCTCCTCCCACCGGGACCGGATCTGCATAGCTCCTCCCACCCGGGAAAGAAGACTTTGCGAAGCCTCTCTCCACAAGCAAGCAAGGAAGCGGAAAAGAGCCTGCTGGAAGAAGCCATGGCCTCAACCAGCAAGTCCACCCAGGAGGCTGCAGGGCAAGGCCTGGAGGTCCAGCCCCAACCACAGCAAGCTTCAACCTCCACCACGGCAAGGCAGAAGGGCGGCAGAATTCCTAACCTGGAAGCTCCAACCCTGGAGCCCTGGATGAGGCAGACTGTTGCCTTGAAGCTCAAGCCCGTGGACGGAAGGGTGCCGGACATGTCCCACGACGTGTTCTGCAAGAAGATGCTGGCGGATCAAGGCTTCCCCACGGCTGACACCCTGGGAATAGCAACCTTCTTTTCGGGAATCTTCTACATCACCTTTGCCACCATTGGGACCTGTAGAAGATACTGGGAGGTGGTGAAAGCGGCGAGTCCCGAATCCCCTTTCTCTCGCTTTGTGGGCAACTGCCTTATTCAAAGAGAGGAGAGGCGGGTGACGGTCTCAATGCGGAACCCACACACCCCAGGCACGGACATCTCGACCTTCCTGAAGCGCTTCTGCACCGTGGTGAGGGAGCCCACCCGCATCCTGAACTCACTCGGATACTGGACCTGCAAGTGGTCTGTGGTCGTCAGACTCAACAAGAACCCTGCTTCTCCAGACGGACTACAGCACCTGCCAACGACATTTTCCTTGGGCAACTCCACAGGACTTATCTTCTACCCGGACATGCCGCAGACCTGCAGGAGATGTGGCAAGATGGGCCACGAGGGCAAGGACTGTATGGAGGATGCCTGCAGGTATTGCCGTGTGACAGGTCACACGACCAAGGACTGCCCCAAGAGCAAGACCTGCAACCTCTGCGGACTGGCAGCCCACAGCTACAAGGACTGCCCCCAGAGGGAGAGAACATGGGCATCTGTGGCAGCGAGAGCACCGAAGCCAGCCCCAGCTCCGGAGCCAACACCACGGATGGCCAAGCCGACCAAGGAGGGTAAGAAGGCGAAAGCCACCACCCCTGCCCCGTCCCGCCCCTCCCCTGCACCTCCCGCCCCATCCCCTGCCCCTCCCGCCCCATCTCCTGCCCCATCCCGCCCCACCCCTGCCCCATCCCGTCCCACCCCTGCCCCATCCCGTCCCACCCCTGCCCCTCCTGCCCCATCCCGTCCCACCCCTGCCCCTCCTGCCCCATCCCGTCCCACCCCCACCCCCTCCTGCCCCATCCCGCCCCACCCCTGCCCCCCGTACCCCACCCCGGCCCACCCCTGCCCCCCGTACCCCACCCCGGCCCACCCCTGCCCCGTCCTCCCCTGCCCGGCCCACCCCTGCCCCGTCCTCCCCTGCCCGGCCCACCCCTGCCCCGTCCTCCCCTGCCCGGGCACTCTCTCCTGCCCCCCGCCCCACCCAGCCTCCTTTCTCTCCTGGCCCAGCAGCACCTAACCCCCCTCCAGCTGCTGGTGCCCGCCCTTCGGAGGACTTTCCTGTGCTTCCTCCCCCAGGTACCATACAGAGGAAGAGGAAAGGAAGGGACAACGTATCAGAAGAGTCCCACAAAAGAAAGATAATCGAGACCTGCGAAACCCCTCAAGCTTCAGATGAGGAGGAGGAGATGGAGCAGGTCTGCGAGAGCCCTGAGGCTTCAGAAGGAGAGGAGGTGATGGAGCAGGCCCAAGTGGAGCAGGTCCAAGCAGAGCCAGTCCAAGCTCAATCTATGGAGGAGCTGCTGCAGGACCCAGAGGTTAAGAAAATCCTGGACACTCCGTCCAACACGGTCTACGACGAGTTCTTGGAAGGGCGCTACGAGAAGCCACACGAGCCGACAGGCGCCAGAGAAGAGGACCCGTCCGACCAGACTGGTAACTAGTATCAGAACTAACCTCTCTTTTTTATTCCCATGGCTGATCTCAACATCTTCTGCATTAATGTGAGGAGTATTAGAGCTTGGTTTAGATTCCAGACTGTTCTTACGTTCTTAGATTCCCAGAGGTGTGATGTTTACATGTTGCAGGAATGTGCTTTGTCTGCTTCTAGGTCTTACAACCATCTGGCCAGGCAGTGGCCTCACGGCCCTTCCTACTGGTCTGGTGGGGGCGACAATAGGTCTGCGGGGGTGGCCATCCTGATCAGGGGAGGTAACTTTGCACTTGATTCCGTCCGGGAGCTCGTCTGTGGCAGACTTCTTGTCGCAGACGGTTCCTGGGCGGGTGAGCCCGTGCGGCTCATCAACGTGTACGCCTCCCCTGAGAGGGATGTCCGACTGGAGGTTCTCCAGGCCCTGCGGGCTGAACTCGCCACCACTAGGGCAGTAGTGTTGGGTGGTGACTTCAACTGCCCCATTGAGGTGGACGGGCGCAGTTCTGGCACATCCGCCAACCTGGACGTGACGTCTAAACTGCTGATTGAGATGGTGACGGAGGCATCCTTGCAGGACGTTGTCGGGTCCATCGGGAACGGCTCCGTAAACTATACGTGGAGCCGCCCCGATGGCTCGCTCCGTTCTCGGATAGACTTCATCTTCACTTCGAGAGCAGTCAGAAAGGTGTCGTACTCTATGGTCCCCTGCTTCTTCTCTGACCACAGGGCCATTCGATTCCGGGGGACTCTGGGCCATGGATTCCCACCTGGCCCAGGCTCCTGGAAGTTGAATTGTGCCCTGTTGGAGCAGAGGGAGGTCATGGAGGAACTTAGGGATGCGTACCTTGTATGGCGAAATGACAAATGTCTGTTCAAGTGCATCAGCGACTGGTGGGAATATGTTAAAGTCGAATTCCGTTGTTTCTTTCAGGCAAAAGGCAGACAACAGGCGTGTGCGAAGAAGTGGGACTTGAGGAAACTGCAGCGCGAGCTGCGGTCCCTGCAGGACCTGCTCCAGTGTGGCTGGGACGTCAGGGAGGAGCTGGAGGAGACCAAAAAGAGCTTGAAAAGGCACTTTGAGGAGGAATCCAAGCGAATCGTCTTTCGTTCCAAGGTGGAGAACCTGGAGAAGGGTGAGAAATGTAACTCTTTCTTTTTCAGGAAGCTCCATGCCGGCCACACGCCCCTGACTGAGCTACGAGATGAGACCGGACACATGAGGAGCGGCAAGGAGGAAGTGATGGGGGTCGTCCACGACTTCTACAGCAACCTCTACGCCCCCAAGTCATCCGACCCCGAAGCCGCCGAGAGGTTCCTGTCAGGTGTCACTAACGTTGTTGATCCCGCAGGTGCGGCGGCTATGGACGATCCCTTGACGGTGGGGGAGCTGCTCTCTGCCGCTAAATCCTTTAAGCCCGGCAGGACCCCGGGCAGTGACGGTCTCCCGGCCGAGCTCTACGTAGCGCTGGGTGACCTGACCTGTCCGGACCTGTTGGAGGTGTACGAGGAGATGGTGGTGGGGGGCAGAATGCCTCCGTCGTTGAGGGAAGGGATGATCACGATCTTGTATAAGCGGAAGGGGGAGAGATGTGACCTGAAAAACTGGCGTCCCATCTCTCTCCTGAACGTGGACTACAAGATCCTCGCCAAGGTGCTGGCCAACAGGCTGAAACCTGTCATGGGGCAGATCGTCCATCCGGACCAGACCTGCAGCATTCCTGGCCGCAGGATTGCCGACAGCCTTGCCCTTGTGAGAGACACGGTCCATTACATCCAGGACCGCGGGGGCCGCGCCGCCCTGGTCAGCTTAGATCAGGAGAAGGCGTTCGACCGTGTCTCCCACGCATTCATGGACAGGGTTTTGCGCAGGCTGGGTCTGGGGAAGATGTTTTGCTCTTTTGTTAACGTTATGTATTTTGACATTTACAGCACGGTGTTGGTGAACGGCTGGAAGACTGACCCCTTTTCCATTCTTTCAGGGGTTAGACAAGGCTGCCCTCTTTCACCTCTCCTTTTTGTTTGTGTTATAGAGCTCTTCGCTGAGACTATCCGGCAGAGTGGAGAGATCAGAGGGATCACCGCACCAGGACCAGATCGCCACGAGGTCAAGTGCTCGCTCTACATGGACGACGTGACCGTCTTCTGCGCTGACCAGCGTTCGGTGACTGCACTCGTCCAGACCTGCGAGGACTTCGGCAGAGCTTCGGGGGCAAAAGTCAACTGCGGGAAGTCGGAGGCCATGCTCTTCGGGGAGTGGCACCTGGCTTCTTCCGCCCCCTTCCCCTTTACTATTAAGCCGGACTTCATTCAAATTCTTGGAGTCTGGTTCGGGAAGGAAGGAGCGGCCCTTAAGTCTTGGCAAGACCGACTAGGAAGGATAAACTCAAAGATCGGACTGTTGAGCTCCAGAAAGCTCACGATGGAAGGCAAGGCACTTGTCCTGCGGAGTGAAGTTTTGCCTGTGCTCCAATATACCGCACAGGCCTGGCCTCCCCATACCACCGTTTGCAAGGCCATCACCCGGACAGTATTTGGTTTCGTCTGGGGCAAAATGGACAGAGTCAAGAGGACCGTGATGTACAAGGAACCCCGCAAGGGTGGGAAGGGAATACCCGACATCCCCGCTCTGCTGAGGGCCTCCTTTGCATGTGTCACGGTGCAGCGGACTCTTGTAGAAAAGACTGGCTCAGCGGGCAGGTCCATGTCTCGCTTGCTTCTCATGCCCCTCTGGAGACAGCTGGGCTGGGACAAGTGGGACAGCTCCATCCCTTACAACTGGAACACTCCCTGGTTCTATGGGGATGTTGTCCGGTTTGTGAGGGAGCACCAGCTGGAAGGACTGAAACCAGACCTATGGAAGCCAAAGACAATCCACAAGCTCATCCGAGCTAAGGACTCGACCGAGCTGGTTCCGGGACTCCCCGCAGCCACTGCAGAGACAGTTTGGAACAATGTGGCCTCAAAGCGGCTTACCAATGGACACAAGGACTTGTCGTGGATGGCCGTCATGGGAGGTCTCTCTCTCAGGTCATTCATGCATGCCCGCAACCTGTGCAAGACCCGGTACTGCCCCCGTTGCCCCTACGTGGAGGAAACATCTTTCCACGTGTTTTGGCAGTGCCCCTTTGCACAGGGTCTGTTGGACGCCCTAGAACAGGAACTCAGAGACTCAGTGCCCAGGAGCTGCCTATCGTACCATTCGGTGCTTTACGGCCTGTTCCCTGGGACCCACGACGTGGAGGCCATCCAGGAGGCCTGGCGCCTTATGAACTGTTTTAAGGACGCAGTGTGGCTCTCCAGGAACCGCCTCGTGATCAACAGGGAAAACATGTCCGTCCGGGACTGCCGCAGGTTCATCAAGAACCTGCTTAGAGACTATTCCATCTTGGACAGCTCGGCCGTTGATGAGGAAGAAGAGGAGTGAAGACCCCTCTCCTTCTCCCATGTCTCCCTGAAGATACAGCCCAACAGTTTGGCCCTGTGATCCGCCCCCTCCCTACCCCCACATAGTCGCCCACACCCCTACCCCGATCACAGATTGTATTATTTGGTTTTTGTTTGATCTCTTGTGCTTTTCTATTGCAGGATTGAGCTGAATGTTAGAGTAGCATGGTGTGCGATGTATAGCTTAGGGAACCTTTGCTGTGTATTGTACTATCATGCTTTGTGTGACTGTAATTTATTGTACGACTTGTAATGACTGAACGGAAAATAAAGCTCTTTCAATCAAAAAATCTGTTCTTATCAGTTTAATATCTGATACGTCCCCTATCTGGGGACCATATATTAAATGGATTTTTGAGAACGGGGGCCGATTTCGAAGCTTGCTTCCGTCGCCCTATGCATTGACCCGATATGGCAGTATCTTCGGGTACAGTGCACCACCCCCTTACAGGGTTAAAAAGAAAGATTCCTACTTTCATTGCTACCTGCTTGCTGGCTAGCCAGCTAGCCAGCCCTGTGGGCCTTGCTGCTGCTGCAGCCAAAAAACAAAAGGTGGTGCTGCTGCTGCTTCTGCTGCTTCTGCTTCTGCTTGTGTCTGGCCCCTGTTGGAGCGTCCAGGCACAGGACTTCTGCTGCTGCTGACTAAATGGCCTCCTTAATTGGATCATTTGAGTAGCCAGCACACCTGTGCAGGTAGGGCATGACATGATAGGCAGCTGCCTTGATAGCGGGTGGGTGCTGAATGTTCCTAATTGACAAAATAAGATTAATGCTTATGAAGAAATATAAAATCTCATCCCTTCCCCAATATCGCGCCACACCCCTACCCCTTAATTCCCTGGTTGAACGTGATGGACATATGTCTTTTTTCGACCGTACTAACTATGTAACTATGTAACATAACATGGGGGGGGGGGGGGGGGGGGTCTCCTGGCTGTTCACACAGGTGTGTCATTGCTGTACATTGACCATGCATTGCTTCTGTGGTATTGCAAAGGCAAAGACAAATGCTTCCAGCCATCCATTGCACTAATGGATTGGTCATCAGCTGGCTGTCTATGTCCCGCATCAATATAGACCAAAGTACAGAGGGTTAGGCTATGCTATTGTGCACCTACCTGATGCATCAGAAGGTGCGAGGCCCTTGCTAAATTCTGTGCACAGACTTTGAGATCTATGCTTTAGACTGTATCTAAACCTGCTCCAACATGGACTGACATTCTGGCCTACTTTCAGCCGATGCGACTTGTCTGTCGCTGAACAGTCGCTTTTTATGTATTCAGCACCTATGTATAATGTTGTAAAAATGCTCTAGAAGCTAAAGTCGCAGAAATGTCACACATATTTGGCCTGCAACTTTCTGTGCGACAAATTCAGACAGGAAAAATCAGTATAAATCCTTAGAAAATTATCCCCCAGTGTCTCCATCTGCTGGCGGTATTGAATAAGCATTGCTGCACTGATGGGGTATGCATTAGACGAAAAAAAAGAAGAAAAAGAAGAATAATACGCCCAGAAAAGAGGCGAAAAGGAGAAAAACGTAAAAAAACGTGAAAAAAAAGTAAGAGGAAGAGAAGGGAAAAAAAGGTGGAAATGGGTTTAAAAGTGATTTCGGCGGAGAAATATATATATATATATATATATATATATATATATATATATATATATATATGCGCACACACACACATAGATATAAACGTATTCTCCGTTGAGATATTGCAGCCGCTGCTGTGTCCAGGCCCAGGAGCCTTAGCACTGTGCTGTGATGTCACTCAATACCACTGACATCACTAGGTGTAAACAACATCTCTCCTTTGCTGTGTATGTGACTATGGAGCTGTTTGGTGATGTCGTCTATTACGGCCTTCATAGAAGCAACAGGAGATTGTTGCATCCATCTTGAACCCTCAGAACTACAGTGCTATGATGTCACTCACTTCCACAGGCCTTGCAGAGTGTAAACAACAACAACCCAGCTTTGTTGTGTATGTAACCAAAGGGATTTGTGATGTCACCTAGAACCTTCACAGCAGCGACAGCTTTATGAGGAGCATCAGCACTGCTCTGCCTGAGCAGAACCATCACCGCCATAGGTTGTCAAATAACCCGGATTTAACCCACACAGGTAAGTCCAATGGGGTGCAGGCATGTCCTCTATGCTTACAGCTTCCCGTGGGTGTTGGTTTGATACCGTTTGGGGACAGCCAAGGAGGCATCTGCAGGCAACAAAGGTAGGTGTGTGCTTGTGTGTGTGTTTCCTATGCAGATCCTAAGCCCAGTGTCACATGCAAGTAGGAGGAGTAAGAAGGGTTCCTGGCAAATCCGGGTTATGGATTGCATTTAAAAAGGCCCCGTGGGAGTGCAATGGGCCCCTGTCTTGCTGCTTAGCAATAATGGTATGGGTTTAGGTTCTGCTGTGTGTACTGGTGGTTGACTGCCCCCCAGCCCAGAGTGTGCATGGAAAATTGTCTGGCAGCCTCCCTGACAGCAAGCAGTGATAGTGCCCATGAAGGGGACCTTGTTGGGCCCGCCCCTTTCACGGTTATCGCTTCTCGGCCTTTTGGCTAAGATCAAGTGTAGTATCTGTTCTTATCAGTTTAATATCTGATACGTCCCCTATCTGGGGACCATATATTAAATGGATTTTTGAGAACGGGGGCCGATTTCGAAGCTTGCTTCCGTCGCCCTATGCATTGACCCGATATGGCAGTATCTTCGGGTACAGTGCACCACCCCCTTACAGGGTTAAAAAGAAAGATTCCTACTTTCATTGCTACCTGCTTGCTGGCTAGCCAGCTAGCCAGCCCTGTGGGCCTTGCTGCTGCTGCAGCCAAAAAACAAAAGGTGGTGCTGCTGCTGCTTCTGCTGCTTCTGCTTCTGCTTGTGTCTGGCCCCTGTTGGAGCGTCCAGGCACAGGACTTCTGCTGCTGCTGACTAAATGGCCTCCTTAATTGGATCATTTGAGTAGCCAGCACACCTGTGCAGGTAGGGCATGACATGATAGGCAGCTGTCTTGATAGCGGGTGGGTGCTGAATGTTCCTAATTGACAAAATAAGATTAATGCTTATGAAGAAATATAAAATCTCATCCCTTCCCCAATATCGCGCCACACCCCTACCCCTTAATTCCCTGGTTGAACGTGATGGACATATGTCTTTTTTCGACCGTACTAACTATGTAACTATGTAACATAACATGGGGGGGGGGGGGGGGGTCTCCTGGCTGTTCACACAGGTGTGTCATTGCTGTACATTGACCATGCATTGCTTCTGTGGTATTGCAAAGGCAAAGACAAATGCTTCCAGCCATCCATTGCACTAATGGATTGGTCATCAGCTGGCTGTCTATGTCCCGCATCAATATAGACCAAAGTACAGAGGGTTAGGCTATGCTATTGTGCACCTACCTGATGCATCAGAAGGTGCGAGGCCCTTGCTAAATTCTGTGCACAGACTTTGAGATCTATGCTTTAGACTGTATCTAAACCTGCTCCAACATGGACTGACATTCTGGCCTACTTTCAGCCGATGCGACTTGTCTGTCGCTGAACAGTCGCTTTTTATGTATTCAGCACCTATGTATAATGTTGTAAAAATGCTCTAGAAGCTAAAGTCGCAGAAATGTCACACATATTTGGCCTGCAACTTTCTGTGCGACAAATTCAGACAGGAAAAATCAGTATAAATCCTTAGAAAATTATCCCCCAGTGTCTCCATCTGCTGGCGGTATTGAATAAGCATTGCTGCACTGATGGGGTATGCATTAGACGAAAAAAAAGAAGAAAAAGAAGAATAATACGCCCAGAAAAGAGGCGAAAAGGAGAAAAACGTAAAAAAACGTGAAAAAAAAGTAAGAGGAAGAGAAGGGAAAAAAAGGTGGAAATGGGTTTAAAAGTGATTTCGGCGGAGAAATATATATATATATATATATATATATATATATATATATATATATATATATATGCGCACACACACACATAGATATAAACGTATTCTCCGTTGAGATATTGCAGCCGCTGCTGTGTCCAGGCCCAGGAGCCTTAGCACTGTGCTGTGATGTCACTCAATACCACTGACATCACTAGGTGTAAACAACATCTCTCCTTTGCTGTGTATGTGACTATGGAGCTGTTTGGTGATGTCGTCTATTACGGCCTTCATAGAAGCAACAGGAGATTGTTGCATCCATCTTGAACCCTCAGAACTACAGTGCTATGATGTCACTCACTTCCACAGGCCTTGCAGAGTGTAAACAACAACAACCCAGCTTTGTTGTGTATGTAACCAAAGGGATTTGTGATGTCACCTAGAACCTTCACAGCAGCGACAGCTTTATGAGGAGCATCAGCACTGCTCTGCCTGAGCAGAACCATCACCGCCATAGGTTGTCAAATAACCCGGATTTAACCCAGACAGGTAAGTCCAATGGGGTGCAGGCATGTCCTCTATGCTTACAGCTTCCCGTGGGTGTTGGTTTGATACCGTTTGGGGACAGCCAAGGAGGCATCTGCAGGCAACAAAGGTAGGTGTGTGCTTGTGTGTGTGTTTCCTATGCAGATCCTAAGCCCAGTGTCACATGCAAGTAGGAGGAGTAAGAAGGGTTCCTGGCAAATCCGGGTTATGGATTGCATTTAAAAAGGCCCCGTGGGAGTGCAATGGGCCCCTGTCTTGCTGCTTAGCAATAATGGTATGGGTTTAGGTTCTGCTGTGTGTACTGGTGGTTGACTGCCCCCCAGCCCAGAGTGTGCATGGAAAATTGTCTGGCAGCCTCCCTGACAGCAAGCAGTGATAGTGCCCATGAAGGGGACCTTGTTGGGCCCGCCCCTTTCACGGTTATCGCTTCTCGGCCTTTTGGCTAAGATCAAGTGTAGTATCTGTTCTTATCAGTTTAATATCTGATACGTCCCCTATCTGGGGACCATATATTAAATGGATTTTTGAGAACGGGGGCCGATTTCGAAGCTTGCTTCCGTCGCCCTATGCATTGACCCGATATGGCAGTATCTTCGGGTACAGTGCACCACCCCCTTACAGGGTTAAAAAGAAAGATTCCTACTTTCATTGCTACCTGCTTGCTGGCTAGCCAGCTAGCCAGCCCTGTGGGCCTTGCTGCTGCTGCAGCCAAAAAACAAAAGGTGGTGCTGCTGCTGCTTCTGCTTCTGCTTGTGTCTGGCCCCTGTTGGAGCGTCCAGGCACAGGACTTCTGCTGCTGCTGACTAAATGGCCTCCTTAATTGGATCATTTGAGTAGCCAGCACACCTGTGCAGGTAGGGCATGACATGATAGGCAGCTGCCTTGATAGCGGGTGGGTGCTGAATGTTCCTAATTGACAAAATAAGATTAATGCTTATGAAGAAATATAAAATCTCATCCCTTCCCCAATATCGCGCCACACCCCTACCCCTTAATTCCCTGGTTGAACGTGATGGACATATGTCTTTTTTCGACCGTACTAACTATGTAACTATGTAACATAACATGGGGGGGGGGGGGGGGGGGTCTCCTGGCTGTTCACACAGGTGTGTCATTGCTGTACATTGACCATGCATTGCTTCTGTGGTATTGCAAAGGCAAAGACAAATGCTTCCAGCCATCCATTGCACTAATGGATTGGTCATCAGCTGGCTGTCTATGTCCCGCATCAATATAGACCAAAGTACAGAGGGTTAGGCTATGCTATTGTGCACCTACCTGATGCATCAGAAGGTGCGAGGCCCTTGCTAAATTCTGTGCACAGACTTTGAGATCTATGCTTTAGACTGTATCTAAACCTGCTCCAACATGGACTGACATTCTGGCCTACTTTCAGCCGATGCGACTTGTCTGTCGCTGAACAGTCGCTTTTTA
Organism: Hyla sarda; assembly: GCF_029499605.1. Lineage (NCBI taxonomy): Eukaryota > Metazoa > Chordata > Amphibia > Anura > Hylidae > Hyla > Hyla sarda. Next base: position 233,642 of record NW_026610468.1, on the reverse strand, counting down.
TGTATTCAGCACCTATGTATAATGTTGTAAAAATGCTCTAGAAGCTAAAGTCGCAGAAATGTCACACATATTTGGCCTGCAACTTTCTGTGCGACAAATTCAGACAGGAAAAATCAGTATAAATCCTTAGAAAATTATCCCCCAGTGTCTCCATCTGCTGGCGGTATTGAATAAGCATTGCTGCACTGATGGGGTATGCATTAGACGAAAAAAAAGAAGAAAAAGAAGAATAATACGCCCAGAAAAGAGGCGAAAAGGAGAAAAACGTAAAAAAACGTGAAAAAAAAGTAAGAGGAAGAGAAGGGAAAAAAAGGTGGAAATGGGTTTAAAAGTGATTTCGGCGGAGAAATATATATATATATATATATATATATATATATATATATATATATATATGCGCACACACACACATAGATATAAACGTATTCTCCGTTGAGATATTGCAGCCGCTGCTGTGTCCAGGCCCAGGAGCCTTAGCACTGTGCTGTGATGTCACTCAATACCACTGACATCACTAGGTGTAAACAACATCTCTCCTTTGCTGTGTATGTGACTATGGAGCTGTTTGGTGATGTCGTCTATTACGGCCTTCATAGAAGCAACAGGAGATTGTTGCATCCATCTAGACCCCTCAGAACTACAGTGCTATGATGTCACTCACTTCCACAGGCCTTGCAGAGTGTAAACAACAACAACCCAGCTTTGTTGTGTATGTAACCAAAGGGATTTGTGATGTCACCTAGAACCTTCACAGCAGCGACAGCTTTATGAGGAGCATCAGCACTGCTCTGCCTGAGCAGAACCATCACCGCCATAGGTTGTCAAATAACCCGGATTTAACCCACACAGGTAAGTCCAATGGGGTGCAGGCATGTCCTCTATGCTTACAGCTTCCCGTGGGTGTTGGTTTGATACCGTTTGGGGACAGCCAAGGAGGCATCTGCAGGCAACAAAGGTAGGTGTGTGCTTGTGTGTGTGTTTCCTATGCAGATCCTAAGCCCAGTGTCACATGCAAGTAGGAGGAGTAAGAAGGGTTCCTGGCAAATCCGGGTTATGGATTGCATTTAAAAAGGCCCCGTGGGAGTGCAATGGGCCCCTGTCTTGCTGCTTAGCAATAATGGTATGGGTTTAGGTTCTGCTGTGTGTACTGGTGGTTGACTGCCCCCCAGCCCAGAGTGTGCATGGAAAATTGTCTGGCAGCCTCCCTGACAGCAAGCAGTGATAGTGCCCATGAAGGGGACCTTGTTGGGCCCGCCCCTTTCACGGTTATCGCTTCTCGGCCTTTTGGCTAAGATCAAGTGTAGTATCTGTTCTTATCAGTTTAATATCTGATACGTCCCCTATCTGGGGACCATATATTAAATGGATTTTTGAGAACGGGGGCCGATTTCGAAGCTTGCTTCCGTCGCCCTATGCATTGACCCGATATGGCAGTATCTTCGGGTACAGTGCACCACCCCCTTACAGGGTTAAAAAGAAAGATTCCTACTTTCATTGCTACCTGCTTGCTGGCTAGCCAGCTAGCCAGCCCTGTGGGCCTTGCTGCTGCTGCAGCCAAAAAACAAAAGGTGGTGCTGCTGCTGCTTCTGCTGCTTCTGCTTCTGCTTGTGTCTGGCCCCTGTTGGAGCGTCCAGGCACAGGACTTCTGCTGCTGCTGACTAAATGGCCTCCTTAATTGGATCATTTGAGTAGCCAGCACACCTGTGCAGGTAGGGCATGACATGATAGGCAGCTGCCTTGATAGCGGGTGGGTGCTGAATGTTCCTAATTGACAAAATAAGATTAATGCTTATGAAGAAATATAAAATCTCATCCCTTCCCCAATATTGCGCCACACCCCTACCCCTTAATTCCCTGGTTGAACGTGATGGACATATGTCTTTTTTCGACCGTACTAACTATGTAACTATGTAACATAACATGGGGGGGGGGGGGGGGGTCTCCTGGCTGTTCACACAGGTGTGTCATTGCTGTACATTGACCATGCATTGCTTCTGTGGTATTGCAAAGGCAAAGACAAATGCTTCCAGCCATCCATTGCACTAATGGATTGGTCATCAGCTGGCTGTCTATGTCCCGCATCAATATAGACCAAAGTACAGAGGGTTAGGCTATGCTATTGTGCACCTACCTGATGCATCAGAAGGTGCGAGGCCCTTGCTAAATTCTGTGCACAGACTTTGAGATCTATGCTTTAGACTGTATCTAAACCTGCTCCAACATGGACTGACATTCTGGCCTACTTTCAGCCGATGCGACTTGTCTGTCGCTGAACAGTCGCTTTTTATGTATTCAGCACCTATGTATAATGTTGTAAAAATGCTCTAGAAGCTAAAGTCGCAGAAATGTCACACATATTTGGCCTGCAACTTTCTGTGCGACAAATTCAGACAGGAAAAATCAGTATAAATCCTTAGAAAATTATCCCCCAGTGTCTCCATCTGCTGGCGGTATTGAATAAGCATTGCTGCACTGATGGGGTATGCATTAGACGAAAAAAAAGAAGAAAAAGAAGAATAATACGCCCAGAAAAGAGGCGAAAAGGAGAAAAACGTAAAAAAAACGTGAAAAAAAAGTAAGAGGAAGAGAAGGGAAAAAAAGGTGGAAATGGGTTTAAAAGTGATTTCGGCGGAGAAATATATATATATATATATATATATATATATATATATATATATATATGCGCACACACACACATAGATATAAACGTATTCTCCGTTGAGATATTGCAGCCGCTGCTGTGTCCAGGCCCAGGAGCCTTAGCACTGTGCTGTGATGTCACTCAATACCACTGACATCACTAGGTGTAAACAACATCTCTCCTTTGCTGTGTATGTGACTATGGAGCTGTTTGGTGATGTCGTCTATTACGGCCTTCATAGAAGCAACAGGAGATTGTTGCATCCATCTTGAACCCTCAGAACTACAGTGCTATGATGTCACTCACTTCCACAGGCCTTGCAGAGTGTAAACAACAACAACCCAGCTTTGTTGTGTATGTAACCAAAGGGATTTGTGATGTCACCTAGAACCTTCACAGCAGCGACAGCTTTATGAGGAGCATCAGCACTGCTCTGCCTGAGCAGAACCATCACCGCCATAGGTTGTCAAATAACCCGGATTTAACCCACACAGGTAAGTCCAATGGGGTGCAGGCATGTCCTCTATGCTTACAGCTTCCCGTGGGTGTTGGTTTGATACCGTTTGGGGACAGCCAAGGAGGCATCTGCAGGCAACAAAGGTAGGTGTGTGCTTGTGTGTGTGTTTCCTATGCAGATCCTAAGCCCAGTGTCACATGCAAGTAGGAGGAGTAAGAAGGGTTCCTGGCAAATCCGGGTTATGGATTGCATTTAAAAAGGCCCCGTGGGAGTGCAATGGGCCCCTGTCTTGCTGCTTAGCAATAATGGTATGGGTTTAGGTTCTGCTGTGTGTACTGGTGGTTGACTGCCCCCCAGCCCAGAGTGTGCATGGAAAATTGTCTGGCAGCCTCCCTGACAGCAAGCAGTGATAGTGCCCATGAAGGGGACCTTGTTGGGCCCGCCCCTTTCACGGTTATCGCTTCTCGGCCTTTTGGCTAAGATCAAGTGTAGTATCTGTTCTTATCAGTTTAATATCTGATACGTCCCCTATCTGGGGACCATATATTAAATGGATTTTTGAGAACGGGGGCCGATTTCGAAGCTTGCTTCCGTCGCCCTATGCATTGACCCGATATGGCAGTATCTTCGGGTACAGTGCACCACCCCCTTACAGGGTTAAAAAGAAAGATTCCTACTTTCATTGCTACCTGCTTGCTGGCTAGCCAGCTAGCCAGCCCTGTGGGCCTTGCTGCTGCTGCAGCCAAAAAACAAAAGGTGGTGGTGCTGCTGCTTCTGCTGCTTCTGCTTGTGTCTGGCCCTGTTGGAGCGTCCAGGCACAGGACTTCTGCTGCTGCTGACTAAATGGCCTCCTTAATTGGATCATTTGAGTAGCCAGCACACCTGTGCAGGTAGGGCATGACATGATAGGCAGCTGCCTTGATAGCGGGTGGGTGCTGAATGTTCCTAATTGACAAAATAAGATTAATGCTTATGAAGAAATATAAAATCTCATCCCTTCCCCAATATCGCGCCACACCCCTACCCCTTAATTCCCTGGTTGAACGTGATGGACATATGTCTTTTTTCGACCGTACTAACTATGTAACTATGTAACATAACATGGGGGGGGGGGGGGGGGGGTCTCCTGGCTGTTCACACAGGTGTGTCATTGCTGTACATTGACCATGCATTGCTTCTGTGGTATTGCAAAGGCAAAGACAAATGCTTCCAGCCATCCATTGCACTAATGGATTGGTCATCAGCTGGCTGTCTATGTCCCGCATCAATATAGACCAAAGTACAGAGGGTTAGGCTATGCTATTGTGCACCTACCTGATGCATCAGAAGGTGCGAGGCCCTTGCTAAATTCTGTGCACAGACTTTGAGATCTATGCTTTAGACTGTATCTAAACCTGCTCCAACATGGACTGACATTCTGGCCTACTTTCAGCCGATGCGACTTGTCTGTCGCTGAACAGTCGCTTTTTATGTATTCAGCACCTATGTATAATGTTGTAAAAATGCTCTAGAAGCTAAAGTCGCAGAAATGTCACACATATTTGGCCTGCAACTTTCTGTGCGACAAATTCAGACAGGAAAAATCAGTATAAATCCTTAGAAAATTATCCCCCAGTGTCTCCATCTGCTGGCGGTATTGAAAAAGCAATGCTGCACTGATGGGGTATGCATTAGACGAAAAAAAAGAAGAAAAAGAAGAATAATACGCCCAGAAAAGAGGCGAAAAGGAGAAAAACGTAAAAAAACGTGAAAAAAAAGTAAGAGGAAGAGAAGGGAAAAAAAGGTGGAAATGGGTTTAAAAGTGATTTCGGCGGAGAAATATATATATATATATATATATATATATATATATATATATATATATATGCGCACACACACACATAGATATAAACGTATTCTCCGTTGAGATATTGCAGCCGCTGCTGTGTCCAGGCCCAGGAGCCTTAGCACTGTGCTGTGATGTCACTCAATACCACTGACATCACTAGGTGTAAACAACATCTCTCCTTTGCTGTGTATGTGACTATGGAGCTGTTTGGTGATGTCGTCTATTACGGCCTTCATAGAAGCAACAGGAGATTGTTGCATCCATCTTGAACCCTCAGAACTACAGTGCTATGATGTCACTCACTTCCACAGGCCTTGCAGAGTGTAAACAACAACAACCCAGCTTTGTTGTGTATGTAACCAAAGGGATTTGTGATGTCACCTAGAACCTTCACAGCAGCGACAGCTTTATGAGGAGCATCAGCACTGCTCTGCCTGAGCAGAACCATCACCGCCATAGGTTGTCAAATAACCCGGATTTAACCCACACAGGTAAGTCCAATGGGGTGCAGGCATGTCCTCTATGCTTACAGCTTCCCGTGGGTGTTGGTTTGATACCGTTTGGGGACAGCCAAGGAGGCATCTGCAGGCAACAAAGGTAGGTGTGTGCTTGTGTGTGTGTTTCCTATGCAGATCCTAAGCCCAGTGTCACATGCAAGTAGGAGGAGTAAGAAGGGTTCCTGGCAAATCCGGGTTATGGATTGCATTTAAAAAGGCCCCGTGGGAGTGCAATGGGCCCCTGTCTTGCTGCTTAGCAATAATGGTATGGGTTTAGGTTCTGCTGTGTGTACTGGTGGTTGACTGCCCCCCAGCCCAGAGTGTGCATGGAAAATTGTCTGGCAGCCTCCCTGACAGCAAGCAGTGATAGTGCCCATGAAGGGGACCTTGTTGGGCCCGCCCCTTTCACGGTTATCGCTTTTCGGCCTTTTGGCTAAGATCAAGTGTAGTATCTGTTCTTATCAGTTTAATATCTGATACGTCCCCTATCTGGGGACCATATATTAAATGGATTTTTGAGAACGGGGGCCGATTTCGAAGCTTGCTTCCGTCGCCCTATGCATTGACCCGATATGGCAGTATCTTCGGGTACAGTGCACCACCCCCTTACAGGGTTAAAAAGAAAGATTCCTACTTTCATTGCTACCTGCTTGCTGGCTAGCCAGCTAGCCAGCCCTGTGGGCCTTGCTGCTGCTGCAGCCAAAAAACAAAAGGTGGTGCTGCTGCTGCTTCTGCTGCTTCTGCTTCTGCTTGTGTCTGGCCCCTGTTGGAGCGTCCAGGCACAGGACTTCTGCTGCTGCTGACTAAATGGCCTCCTTAATTGGATCATTTGAGTAGCCAGCACACCTGTGCAGGTAGGGCATGACATGATAGGCAGCTGCCTTGATAGCGGGTGGGTGCTGAATGTTCCTAATTGACAAAATAAGATTAATGCTTATGAAGAAATATAAAATCTCATCCCTTCCCCAATATCGCGCCACACCCCTACCCCTTAATTCCCTGGTTGAACGTGATGGACATATGTCTTTTTTCGACCGTACTAACTATGTAACTATGTAACATAACATGGGGGGGGGGGGGGGGGGGTCTCCTGGCTGTTCACACAGGTGTGTCATTGCTGTACATTGACCATGCATTGCTTCTGTGGTATTGCAAAGGCAAAGACAAATGCTTCCAGCCATCCATTGCACTAATGGATTGGTCATCAGCTGGCTGTCTATGTCCCGCATCAATATAGACCAAAGTACAGAGGGTTAGGCTATGCTATTGTGCACCTACCTGATGCATCAGAAGGTGCGAGGCCCTTGCTAAATTCTGTGCACAGACTTTGAGATCTATGCTTTAGACTGTATCTAAACCTGCTCCAACATGGACTGACATTCTGGCCTACTTTCAGCCGATGCGACTTGTCTGTCGCTGAACAGTCGCTTTTTATGTATTCAGCACCTATGTATAATGTTGTAAAAATGCTCTAGAAGCTAAAGTCGCAGAAATGTCACACATATTTGGCCTGCAACTTTCTGTGCGACAAATTCAGACAGGAAAAATCAGTATAAATCCTTAGAAAATTATCCCCCAGTGTCTCCATCTGCTGGCGGTATTGAATAAGCATTGCTGCACTGATGGGGTATGCATTAGACGAAAAAAAAGAAGAAAAAGAAGAATAATACGCCCAGAAAAGAGGCGAAAAGGAGAAAAACGTAAAAAAACGTGAAAAAAAAGTAAGAGGAAGAGAAGGGAAAAAAAGGTGGAAATGGGTTTAAAAGTGATTTCGGCGGAGAAATATATATATATATATATATATATATATATATATATATATATATATGCGCACACACACACATAGATATAAACGTATTCTCCGTTGAGATATTGCAGCCGCTGCTGTGTCCAGGCCCAGGAGCCTTAGCACTGTGCTGTGATGTCACTCAATACCACTGACATCACTAGGTGTAAACAACATCTCTCCTTTGCTGTGTATGTGACTATGGAGCTGTTTGGTGATGTCGTCTATTACGGCCTTCATAGAAGCAACAGGAGATTGTTGCATCCATCTTGAACCCTCAGAACTACAGTGCTATGATGTCACTCACTTCCACAGGCCTTGCAGAGTGTAAACAACAACAACCCAGCTTTGTTGTGTATGTAACCAAAGGGATTTGTGATGTCACCTAGAACCTTCACAGCAGCGACAGCTTTATGAGGAGCATCAGCACTGCTCTGCCTGAGCAGAACCATCACCGCCATAGGTTGTCAAATAACCCGGATTTAACCCACACAGGTAAGTCCAATGGGGTGCAGGCATGTCCTCTATGCTTACAGCTTCCCGTGGGTGTTGGTTTGATACCGTTTGGGGACAGCCAAGGAGGCATCTGCAGGCAACAAAGGTAGGTGTGTGCTTGTGTGTGTGTTTCCTATGCAGATCCTAAGCCCAGTGTCACATGCAAGTAGGAGGAGTAAGAAGGGTTCCTGGCAAATCCGGGTTATGGATTGCATTTAAAAAGGCCCCGTGGGAGTGCAATGGGCCCCTGTCTTGCTGCTTAGCAATAATGGTATGGGTTTAGGTTCTGCTGTGTGTACTGGTGGTTGACTGCCCCCCAGCCCAGAGTGTGCATGGAAAATTGTCTGGCAGCCTCCCTGACAGCAAGCAGTGATAGTGCCCATGAAGGGGACCTTGTTGGGCCCGCCCCTTTCACGGTTATCGCTTCTCGGCCTTTTGGCTAAGATCAAGTGTAGTATCTGTTCTTATCAGTTTAATATCTGATACGTCCCCTATCTGGGGACCATATATTAAATGGATTTTTGAGAACGGGGGCCGATTTCGAAGCTTGCTTCCGTCGCCCTATGCATTGACCCGATATGGCAGTATCTTCGGGTACAGTGCACCACCCCCTTACAGGGTTAAAAAGAAAGATTCCTACTTTCATTGCTACCTGCTTGCTGGCTAGCCAGCTAGCCAGCCCTGTGGGCCTTGCTGCTGCTGCAGCCAAAAAACAAAAGGTGGTGCTGCTGCTGCTTCTGCTGCTTCTGCTTCTGCTTGTGTCTGGCCCCTGTTGGAGCGTCCAGGCACAGGACTTCTGCTGCTGCTGACTAAATGGCCTCCTTAATTGGATCATTTGAGTAGCCAGCACACCTGTGCAGGTAGGGCATGACATGATAGGCAGCTGCCTTGATAGCGGGTGGGTGCTGAATGTTCCTAATTGACAAAATAAGATTAATGCTTATGAAGAAATATAAAATCTCATCCCTTCCCCAATATCGCGCCACACCCCTACCCCTTAATTCCCTGGTTGAACGTGATGGACATATGTCTTTTTTCGACCGTACTAACTATGTAACTATGTAACATAACATGGGGGGGGGGGGGGGGGGGGGTCTCCTGGCTGTTCACACAGGTGTGTCATTGCTGTACATTGACCATGCATTGCTTCTGTGGTATTGCAAAGGCAAAGACAAATGCTTCCAGCCATCCATTGCACTAATGGATTGGTCATCAGCTGGCTGTCTATGTCCCGCATCAATATAGACCAAAGTACAGAGGGTTAGGCTATGCTATTGTGCACCTACCTGATGCATCAGAAGGTGCGAGGCCCTTGCTAAATTCTGTGCACAGACTTTGAGATCTATGCTTTAGACTGTATCTAAACCTGCTCCAACATGGACTGACATTCTGGCCTACTTTCAGCCGATGCGACTTGTCTGTCGCTGAACAGTCGCTTTTTATGTATTCAGCACCTATGTATAATGTTGTAAAAATGCTCTAGAAGCTAAAGTCGCAGAAATGTCACACATATTTGGCCTGCAACTTTCTGTGCGACAAATTCAGACAGGAAAAATCAGTATAAATCCTTAGAAAATTATCCCCCAGTGTCTCCATCTGCTGGCGGTATTGAATAAGCATTGCTGCACTGATGGGGTATGCATTAGACGAAAAAAAAGAAGAAAAAGAAGAATAATACGCCCAGAAAAGAGGCGAAAAGGAGAAAAACGTAAAAAAACGTGAAAAAAAAGTAAGAGGAAGAGAAGGGAAAAAAAGGTGGAAATGGGTTTAAAAGTGATTTCGGCGGAGAAATATATATATATATATATATATATATATATATATGCGCACACACACACATAGATATAAACGTATTCTCCGTTGAGATATTGCAGCCGCTGCTGTGTCCAGGCCCAGGAGCCTTAGCACTGTGCTGTGATGTCACTCAATACCACTGACATCACTAGGTGTAAACAACATCTCTCCTTTGCTGTGTATGTGACTATGGAGCTGTTTGGTGATGTCGTCTATTACGGCCTTCATAGAAGCAACAGGAGATTGTTGCATCCATCTTGAACCCTCAGAACTACAGTGCTATGATGTCACTCACTTCCACAGGCCTTGCAGAGTGTAAACAACAACAACCCAGCTTTGTTGTGTATGTAACCAAAGGGATTTGTGATGTCACCTAGAACCTTCACAGCAGCGACAGCTTTATGAGGAGCATCAGCACTGCTCTGCCTGAGCAGAACCATCACCGCCATAGGTTGTCAAATAACCCGGATTTAACCCACACAGGTAAGTCCAATGGGGTGCAGGCATGTCCTCTATGCTTACAGCTTCCCGTGGGTGTTGGTTTGATACCGTTTGGGGACAGCCAAGGAGGCATCTGCAGGCAACAAAGGTAGGTGTGTGCTTGTGTGTGTGTTTCCTATGCAGATCCTAAGCCCAGTGTCACATGCAAGTAGGAGGAGTAAGAAGGGTTCCTGGCAAATCCGGGTTATGGATTGCATTTAAAAAGGCCCCGTGGGAGTGCAATGGGCCCCTGTCTTGCTGCTTAGCAATAATGGTATGGGTTTAGGTTCTGCTGTGTGTACTGGTGGTTGACTGCCCCCCAGCCCAGAGTGTGCATGGAAAATTGTCTGGCAGCCTCCCTGACAGCAAGCAGTGATAGTGCCCATGAAGGGGACCTTGTTGGGCCCGCCCCTTTCACGGTTATCGCTTCTCGGCCTTTTGGCTAAGATCAAGTGTAGTATCTGTTCTTATCAGTTTAATATCTGATACGTCCCCTATCTGGGGACCATATATTAAATGGATTTTTGAGAACGGGGGCCGATTTCGAAGCTTGCTTCCGTCGCCCTATGCATTGACCCGATATGGCAGTATCTTCGGGTACAGTGCACCACCCCCTTACAGGGTTAAAAAGAAAGATTCCTACTTTCATTGCTACCTGCTTGCTGGCTAGCCAGCTAGCCAGCCCTGTGGGCCTTGCTGCTGCTGCAGCCAAAAAACAAAAGGTGGTGCTGCTGCTGCTTCTGCTGCTTCTGCTTCTGCTTGTGTCTGGCCCCTGTTGGAGCGTCCAGGCACAGGACTTCTGCTGCTGCTGACTAAATGGCCTCCTTAATTGGATCATTTGAGTAGCCAGCACACCTGTGCAGGTAGGGCATGACATGATAGGCAGCTGCCTTGATAGCGGGTGGGTGCTGAATGTTCCTAATTGACAAAATAAGATTAATGCTTATGAAGAAATATAAAATCTCATCCCTTCCCCAATATCGCGCCACACCCCTACCCCTTAATTCCCTGGTTGAACGTGATGGACATATGTCTTTTTTCGACCGTAGTAACTATGTAACATAACATGGGGGGGGGGGGGGGGGGTCTCCTGGCTGTTCACACAGGTGTGTCATTGCTGTACATTGACCATGCATTGCTTCTGTGGTATTGCAAAGGCAAAGACAAATGCTTCCAGCCATCCATTGCACTAATGGATTGGTCATCAGCTGGCTGTCTATGTCCCGCATCAATATAGACCAAAGTACAGAGGGTTAGGCTATGCTATTGTGCACCTACCTGATGCATCAGAAGGTGCGAGGCCCTTGCTAAATTCTGTGCACAGACTTTGAGATCTATGCTTTAGACTGTATCTAAACCTGCTCCAACATGGACTGACATTCTGGCCTACTTTCAGCCGATGCGACTTGTCTGTCGCTGAACAGTCGCTTTTTATGTATTCAGCACCTATGTATAATGTTGTAAAAATGCTCTAGAAGCTAAAGTCGCAGAAATGTCACACATATTTGGCCTGCAACTTTCTGTGCGACAAATTCAGACAGGAAAAATCAGTATAAATCCTTAGAAAATTATCCCCCAGTGTCTCCATCTGCTGGCGGTATTGAATAAGCATTGCTGCACTGATGGGGTATGCATTAGACGAAAAAAAAGAAGAAAAAGAAGAATAATACGCCCAGAAAAGAGGCGAAAAGGAGAAAAACGTAAAAAAACGTGAAAAAAAAGTAAGAGGAAGAGAAGGGAAAAAAAGGTGGAAATGGGTTTAAAAGTGATTTCGGCGGAGAAATATATATATATATATATATATATATATATATATATATATATATGCGCACACACACACATAGATATAAACGTATTCTCCGTTGAGATATTGCAGCCGCTGCTGTGTCCAGGCCCAGGAGCCTTAGCACTGTGCTGTGATGTCACTCAATACCACTGACATCACTAGGTGTAAACAACATCTCTCCTTTGCTGTGTATGTGACTATGGAGCTGTTTGGTGATGTCGTCTATTACGGCCTTCATAGAAGCAACAGGAGATTGTTGCATCCATCTTGAACCCTCAGAACTACAGTGCTATGATGTCACTCACTTCCACAGGCCTTGCAGAGTGTAAACAACAACAACCCAGCTTTGTTGTGTATGTAACCAAAGGGATTTGTGATGTCACCTAGAACCTTCACAGCAGCGACAGCTTTATGAGGAGCATCAGCACTGCTCTGCCTGAGCAGAACCATCACCGCCATAGGTTGTCAAATAACCCGGATTTAACCCACACAGGTAAGTCCAATGGGGTGCAGGCATGTCCTCTATGCTTACAGCTTCCCGTGGGTGTTGGTTTGATACCGTTTGGGGACAGCCAAGGAGGCATCTGCAGGCAACAAAGGTAGGTGTGTGCTTGTGTGTGTGTTTCCTATGCAGATCCTAAGCCCAGTGTCACATGCAAGTAGGAGGAGTAAGAAGGGTTCCTGGCAAATCCGGGTTATGGATTGCATTTAAAAAGGCCCCGTGGGAGTGCAATGGGCCCCTGTCTTGCTGCTTAGCAATAATGGTATGGGTTTAGGTTCTGCTGTGTGTACTGGTGGTTGACTGCCCCCCAGCCCAGAGTGTGCATGGAAAATTGTCTGGCAGCCTCCCTGACAGCAAGCAGTGATAGTGCCCATGAAGGGGACCTTGTTGGGCCCGCCCCTTTCACGGTTATCGCTTCTCGGCCTTTTGGCTAAGATCAAGTGTAGTATCTGTTCTTATCAGTTTAATATCTGATACGTCCCCTATCTGGGGACCATATATTAAATGGATTTTTGAGAACGGGGGCCGATTTCGAAGCTTGCTTCCGTCGCCCTATGCATTGACCCGATATGGCAGTATCTTCGGGTACAGTGCACCACCCCCTTACAGGGTTAAAAAGAAAGATTCCTACTTTCATTGCTACCTGCTTGCTGGCTAGCCAGCTAGCCAGCCCTGTGGGCCTTGCTGCTGCTGCAGCCAAAAAACAAAAGGTGGTGCTGCTGCTGCTTCTGCTGCTTCTGCTTCTGCTTGTGTCTGGCCCCTGTTGGAGCGTCCAGGCACAGGACTTCTGCTGCTGCTGACTAAATGGCCTCCTTAATTGGATCATTTGAGTAGCCAGCACACCTGTGCAGGTAGGGCATGACATGATAGGCAGCTGCCTTGATAGCGGGTGGGTGCTGAATGTTCCTAATTGACAAAATAAGATTAATGCTTATGAAGAAATATAAAATCTCATCCCTTCCCCAATATCGCGCCACACCCCTACCCCTTAATTCCCTGGTTGAACGTGATGGACATATGTCTTTTTTCGACCGTACTAACTATGTAACTATGTAACATAACATGGGGGGGTCTCCTGGCTGTTCACACAGGTGTGTCATTGCTGTACATTGACCATGCATTGCTTCTGTGGTATTGCAAAGGCAAAGACAAATGCTTCCAGCCATCCATTGCACTAATGGATTGGTCATCAGCTGGCTGTCTATGTCCCGCATCAATATAGACCAAAGTACAGAGGGTTAGGCTATGCTATTGTGCACCTACCTGATGCATCAGAAGGTGCGAGGCCCTTGCTAAATTCTGTGCACAGACTTTGAGATCTATGCTTTAGACTGTATCTAAACCTGCTCCAACATGGACTGACATTCTGGCCTACTTTCAGCCGATGCGACTTGTCTGTCGCTGAACAGTCGCTTTTTATGTATTCAGCACCTATGTATAATGTTGTAAAAATGCTCTAGAAGCTAAAGTCGCAGAAATGTCACACATATTTGGCCTGCAACTTTCTGTGCGACAAATTCAGACAGGAAAAATCAGTATAAATCCTTAGAAAATTATCCCCCAGTGTCTCCATCTGCTGGCGGTATTGAATAAGCATTGCTGCACTGATGGGGTATGCATTAGACGAAAAAAAAGAAGAAAAAGAAGAATAATACGCCCAGAAAAGAGGCGAAAAGGAGAAAAACGTAAAAAAACGTGAAAAAAAAGTAAGAGGAAGAGAAGGGAAAAAAAGGTGGAAATGGGTTTAAAAGTGATTTCGGCGGAGAAATATATATATATATATATATATATATATATATATATATATATATGCGCACACACACACATAGATATAAACGTATTCTCCGTTGAGATATTGCAGCCGCTGCTGTGTCCAGGCCCAGGAGCCTTAGCACTGTGCTGTGATGTCACTCAATACCACTGACATCACTAGGTGTAAACAACATCTCTCCTTTGCTGTGTATGTGACTATGGAGCTGTTTGGTGATGTCGTCTATTACGGCCTTCATAGAAGCAACAGGAGATTGTTGCATCCATCTTGAACCCTCAGAACTACAGTGCTATGATGTCACTCACTTCCACAGGCCTTGCAGAGTGTAAACAACAACAACCCAGCTTTGTTGTGTATGTAACCAAAGGGATTTGTGATGTCACCTAGAACCTTCACAGCAGCGACAGCTTTATGAGGAGCATCAGCACTGCTCTGCCTGAGCAGAACCATCACCGCCATAGGTTGTCAAATAACCCGGATTTAACCCACACAGGTAAGTCCAATGGGGTGCAGGCATGTCCTCTATGCTTACAGCTTCCCGTGGGTGTTGGTTTGATACCGTTTGGGGACAGCCAAGGAGGCATCTGCAGGCAACAAAGGTAGGTGTGTGCTTGTGTGTGTGTTTCCTATGCAGATCCTAAGCCCAGTGTCACATGCAAGTAGGAGGAGTAAGAAGGGTTCCTGGCAAATCCGGGTTATGGATTGCATTTAAAAAGGCCCCGTGGGAGTGCAATGGGCCCCTGTCTTGCTGCTTAGCAATAATGGTATGGGTTTAGGTTCTGCTGTGTGTACTGGTGGTTGACTGCCCCCCAGCCCAGAGTGTGCATGGAAAATTGTCTGGCAGCCTCCCTGACAGCAAGCAGTGATAGTGCCCATGAAGGGGACCTTGTTGGGCCCGCCCCTTTCACGGTTATCGCTTCTCGGCCTTTTGGCTAAGATCAAGTGTAGTATCTGTTCTTATCAGTTTAATATCTGATACGTCCCCTATCTGGGGACCATATATTAAATGGATTTTTGAGAACGGGGGCCGATTTCGAAGCTTGCTTCCGTCGCCCTATGCATTGACCCGATATGGCAGTATCTTCGGGTACAGTGCACCACCCCCTTACAGGGTTAAAAAGAAAGATTCCTACTTTCATTGCTACCTGCTTGCTGGCTAGCCAGCTAGCCAGCCCTGTGGGCCTTGCTGCTGCTGCAGCCAAAAAACAAAAGGTGGTGCTGCTGCTGCTTCTGCTGCTTCTGCTTCTGCTTGTGTCTGGCCCCTGTTGGAGCGTCCAGGCACAGGACTTCTGCTGCTGCTGACTAAATGGCCTCCTTAATTGGATCATTTGAGTAGCCAGCACACCTGTGCAGGTAGGGCATGACATGATAGGCAGCTGCCTTGTAAGCGGGTGGGTGCTGAATGTTCCTAATTGACAAAATAAGATTAATGCTTATGAAGAAATATAAAATCTCATCCCTTCCCCAATATCGCGCCACACCCCTACCCCTTAATTCCCTGGTTGAACGTGATGGACATATGTCTTTTTTCGACCGTACTAACTATGTAACTATGTAACATAACATGGGGGGGGGGGGGGGGGGGGTCTCCTGGCTGTTCACACAGGTGTGTCATTGCTGTACATTGACCATGCATTGCTTCTGTGGTATTGCAAAGGCAAAGACAAATGCTTCCAGCCATCCATTGCACTAATGGATTGGTCATCAGCTGGCTGTCTATGTCCCGCATCAATATAGACCAAAGTACAGAGGGTTAGGCTATGCTATTGTGCACCTACCTGATGCATCAGAAGGTGCGAGGCCCTTGCTAAATTCTGTGCACAGACTTTGAGATCTATGCTTTAGACTGTATCTAAACCTGCTCCAACATGGACTGACATTCTGGCCTACTTTCAGCCGATGCGACTTGTCTGTCGCTGAACAGTCGCTTTTTATGTATTCAGCACCTATGTATAATGTTGTAAAAATGCTCTAGAAGCTAAAGTCGCAGAAATGTCACACATATTTGGCCTGCAACTTTCTGTGCGACAAATTCAGACAGGAAAAATCAGTATAAATCCTTAGAAAATTATCCCCCAGTGTCTCCATCTGCTGGCGGTATTGAATAAGCATTGCTGCACTGATGGGGTATGCATTAGACGAAAAAAAAGAAGAAAAAGAAGAATAATACGCCCAGAAAAGAGGCGAAAAGGAGAAAAACGTAAAAAAACGTGAAAAAAAAGTAAGAGGAAGAGAAGGGAAAAAAAGGTGGAAATGGGTTTAAAAGTGATTTCGGCGGAGAAATATATATATATATATATATATATATATATATATATATATATATATGCGCACACACACACATAGATATAAACGTATTCTCCGTTGAGATATTGCAGCCGCTGCTGTGTCCAGGCCCAGGAGCCTTAGCACTGTGCTGTGATGTCACTCAATACCACTGACATCACTAGGTGTAAACAACATCTCTCCTTTGCTGTGTATGTGACTATGGAGCTGTTTGGTGATGTCGTCTATTACGGCCTTCATAGAAGCAACAGGAGATTGTTGCATCCATCTTGAACCCTCAGAACTACAGTGCTATGATGTCACTCACTTCCACAGGCCTTGCAGAGTGTAAACAACAACAACCCAGCTTTGTTGTGTATGTAACCAAAGGGATTTGTGATGTCACCTAGAACCTTCACAGCAGCGACAGCTTTATGAGGAGCATCAGCACTGCTCTGCCTGAGCAGAACCATCACCGCCATAGGTTGTCAAATAACCCGGATTTAACCCACACAGGTAAGTCCAATGGGGTGCAGGCATGTCCTCTATGCTTACAGCTTCCCGTGGGTGTTGGTTTGATACCGTTTGGGGACAGCCAAGGAGGCATCTGCAGGCAACAAAGGTAGGTGTGTGCTTGTGTGTGTGTTTCCTATGCAGATCCTAAGCCCAGTGTCACATGCAAGTAGGAGGAGTAAGAAGGGTTCCTGGCAAATCCGGGTTATGGATTGCATTTAAAAAGGCCCCGTGGGAGTGCAATGGGCCCCTGTCTTGCTGCTTAGCAATAATGGTATGGGTTTAGGTTCTGCTGTGTGTACTGGTGGTTGACTGCCCCCCAGCCCAGAGTGTGCATGGAAAATTGTCTGGCAGCCTCCCTGACAGCAAGCAGTGATAGTGCCCATGAAGGGGACCTTGTTGGGCCCGCCCCTTTCACGGTTATCGCTTCTCGGCCTTTTGGCTAAGATCAAGTGTAGTATCTGTTCTTATCAGTTTAATATCTGATACGTCCCCTATCTGGGGACCATATATTAAATGGATTTTTGAGAACGGGGGCCGATTTCGAAGCTTGCTTCCGTCGCCCTATGCATTGACCCGATATGGCAGTATCTTCGGGTACAGTGCACCACCCCCTTACAGGGTTAAAAAGAAAGATTCCTACTTTCATTGCTACCTGCTTGCTGGCTAGCCAGCTAGCCAGCCCTGTGGGCCTTGCTGCTGCTGCAGCCAAAAAACAAAAGGTGGTGCTGCTGCTGCTTCTGCTGCTTCTGCTTCTGCTTGTGTCTGGCCCCTGTTGGAGCGTCCAGGCACAGGACTTCTGCTGCTGCTGACTAAATGGCCTCCTTAATTGGATCATTTGAGTAGCCAGCACACCTGTGCAGGTAGGGCATGACATGATAGGCAGCTGCCTTGATAGCGGGTGGGTGCTGAATGTTCCTAATTGACAAAATAAGATTAATGCTTAGGAAGAAATATAAAATCTCATCCCTTCCCCAATATCGCGCCACACCCCTACCCCTTAATTCCCTGGTTGAACGTGATGGACATATGTCTTTTTTCGACCGTACTAACTATGTAACTATGTAACATAACATGGGGGGGGGGGGGGGTCTCCTGGCTGTTCACACAGGTGTGTCATTGCTGTACATTGACCATGCATTGCTTCTGTGGTATTGCAAAGGCAAAGACAAATGCTTCCAGCCATCCATTGCACTAATGGATTGGTCATCAGCTGGCTGTCTATGTCCCGCATCAATATAGACCAAAGTACAGAGGGTTAGGCTATGCTATTGTGCACCTACCTGATGCATCAGAAGGTGCGAGGCCCTTGCTAAATTCTGTGCACAGACTTTGAGATCTATGCTTTAGACTGTATCTAAACCTGCTCCAACATGGACTGACATTCTGGCCTACTTTCAGCCGATGCGACTTGTCTGTCGCTGAACAGTCGCTTTTTATGTATTCAGCACCTATGTATAATGTTGTAAAAATGCTCTAGAAGCTAAAGTCGCAGAAATGTCACACATATTTGGCCTGCAACTTTCTGTGCGACAAATTCAGACAGGAAAAATCAGTATAAATCCTTAGAAAATTATCCCCCAGTGTCTCCATCTGCTGGCGGTATTGAATAAGCATTGCTGCACTGATGGGGTATGCATTAGACGAAAAAAAAGAAGAAAAAGAAGAATAATACGCCCAGAAAAGAGGCGAAAAGGAGAAAAACGTAAAAAAACGTGAAAAAAAAGTAAGAGGAAGAGAAGGGAAAAAAAGGTGGAAATGGGTTTAAAAGTGATTTCGGCGGAGAATATATATATATATATATATATATATATATATATATATATATATATATGCGCACACACACACATAGATATAAACGTATTCTCCGTTGAGATATTGCAGCCGCTGCTGTGTCCAGGCCCAGGAGCCTTAGCACTGTGCTGTGATGTCACTCAATACCACTGACATCACTAGGTGTAAACAACATCTCTCCTTTGCTGTGTATGTGACTATGGAGCTGTTTGGTGATGTCGTCTATTACGGCCTTCATAGAAGCAACAGGAGATTGTTGCATCCATCTTGAACCCTCAGAACTACAGTGCTATGATGTCACTCACTTCCACAGGCCTTGCAGAGTGTAAACAACAACAACCCAGCTTTGTTGTGTATGTAACCAAAGGGATTTGTGATGTCACCTAGAACCTTCACAGCAGCGACAGCTTTATGAGGAGCATCAGCACTGCTCTGCCTGAGCAGAACCATCACCGCCATAGGTTGTCAAATAACCCGGATTTAACCCACACAGGTAAGTCCAATGGGGTGCAGGCATGTCCTCTATGCTTACAGCTTCCCGTGGGTGTTGGTTTGATACCGTTTGGGGACAGCCAAGGAGGCATCTGCAGGCAACAAAGGTAGGTGTGTGCTTGTGTGTGTGTTTCCTATGCAGATCCTAAGCCCAGTGTCACATGCAAGTAGGAGGAGTAAGAAGGGTTCCTGGCAAATCCGGGTTATGGATTGCATTTAAAAAGGCCCCGTGGGAGTGCAATGGGCCCCTGTCTTGCTGCTTAGCAATAATGGTATGGGTTTAGGTTCTGCTGTGTGTACTGGTGGTTGACTGCCCCCCAGCCCAGAGTGTGCATGGAAAATTGTCTGGCAGCCTCCCTGACAGCAAGCAGTGATAGTGCCCATGAAGGGGACCTTGTTGGGCCCGCCCCTTTCACGGTTATCGCTTCTCGGCCTTTTGGCTAAGATCAAGTGTAGTATCTGTTCTTATCAGTTTAATATCTGATACGTCCCCTATCTGGGGACCATATATTAAATGGATTTTTGAGAACGGGGGCCGATTTCGAAGCTTGCTTCCGTCGCCCTATGCATTGACCCGATATGGCAGTATCTTCGGGTACAGTGCACCACCCCCTTACAGGGTTAAAAAGAAAGATTCCTACTTTCATTGCTACCTGCTTGCTGGCTAGCCAGCTAGCCAGCCCTGTGGGCCTTGCTGCTGCTGCAGCCAAAAAACAAAAGGTGGTGCTGCTGCTGCTTCTGCTGCTTCTGCTTCTGCTTGTGTCTGGCCCCTGTTGGAGCGTCCAGGCACAGGACTTCTGCTGCTGCTGACTAAATGGCCTCCTTAATTGGATCATTTGAGTAGCCAGCACACCTGTGCAGGTAGGGCATGACATGATAGGCAGCTGCCTTGATAGCGGGTGGGTGCTGAATGTTCCTAATTGACAAAATAAGATTAATGCTTATGAAGAAATATAAAATCTCATCCCTTCCCCAATATCGCGCCACACCCCTACCCCTTAATTCCCTGGTTGAACGTGATGGACATATGTCTTTTTTCGACCGTACTAACTATGTAACTATGTAACATAACATGGGGGGGGGGGGGGGGTCTCCTGGCTGTTCACACAGGTGTGTCATTGCTGTACATTGACCATGCATTGCTTCTGTGGTATTGCAAAGGCAAAGACAAATGCTTCCAGCCATCCATTGCACTAATGGATTGGTCATCAGCTGGCTGTCTATGTCCCGCATCAATATAGACCAAAGTACAGAGGGTTAGGCTATGCTATTGTGCACCTACCTGATGCATCAGAAGGTGCGAGGCCCTTGCTAAATTCTGTGCACAGACTTTGAGATCTATGCTTTAGACTGTATCTAAACCTGCTCCAACATGGACTGACATTCTGGCCTACTTTCAGCCGATGCGACTTGTCTGTCGCTGAACAGTCGCTTTTTATGTATTCAGCACCTATGTATAATGTTGTAAAAATGCTCTAGAAGCTAAAGTCGCAGAAATGTCACACATATTTGGCCTGCAACTTTCTGTGCGACAAATTCAGACAGGAAAAATCAGTATAAATCCTTAGAAAATTATCCCCCAGTGTCTCCATCTGCTGGCGGTATTGAATAAGCATTGCTGCACTGATGGGGTATGCATTAGACGAAAAAAAAGAAGAAAAAGAAGAATAATACGCCCAGAAAAGAGGCGAAAAGGAGAAAAACGTAAAAAAACGTGAAAAAAAAGTAAGAGGAAGAGAAGGCAAAAAAAGGTGGAAATGGGTTTAAAAGTGATTTCGGCGGAGAAATATATATATATATATATATATATATATATATATATATATATATATGCGCACACACACACATAGATATAAACGTATTCTCCGTTGAGATATTGCAGCCGCTGCTGTGTCCAGGCCCAGGAGCCTTAGCACTGTGCTGTGATGTCACTCAATACCACTGACATCACTAGGTGTAAACAACATCTCTCCTTTGCTGTGTATGTGACTATGGAGCTGTTTGGTGATGTCGTCTATTACGGCCTTCATAGAAGCAACAGGAGATTGTTGCATCCATCTTGAACCCTCAGAACTACAGTGCTATGATGTCACTCACTTCCACAGGCCTTGCAGAGTGTAAACAACAACAACCCAGCTTTGTTGTGTATGTAACCAAAGGGATTTGTGATGTCACCTAGAACCTTCACAGCAGCGACAGCTTTATGAGGAGCATCAGCACTGCTCTGCCTGAGCAGAACCATCACCGCCATAGGTTGTCAAATAACCCGGATTTAACCCACACAGGTAAGTCCAATGGGGTGCAGGCATGTCCTCTATGCTTACAGCTTCCCGTGGGTGTTGGTTTGATACCGTTTGGGGACAGCCAAGGAGGCATCTGCAGGCAACAAAGGTAGGTGTGTGCTTGTGTGTGTGTTTCCTATGCAGATCCTAAGCCCAGTGTCACATGCAAGTAGGAGGAGTAAGAAGGGTTCCTGGCAAATCCGGGTTATGGATTGCATTTAAAAAGGCCCCGTGGGAGTGCAATGGGCCCCTGTCTTGCTGCTTAGCAATAATGGTATGGGTTTAGGTTCTGCTGTGTGTACTGGTGGTTGACTGCCCCCCAGCCCAGAGTGTGCATGGAAAATTGTCTGGCAGCCTCCCTGACAGCAAGCAGTGATAGTGCCCATGAAGGGGACCTTGTTGGGCCCGCCCCTTTCACGGTTATCGCTTCTCGGCCTTTTGGCTAAGATCAAGTGTAGTATCTGTTCTTATCAGTTTAATATCTGATACGTCCCCTATCTGGGGACCATATATTAAATGGATTTTTGAGAACGGGGGCCGATTTCGAAGCTTGCTTCCGTCGCCCTATGCATTGACCCGATATGGCAGTATCTTCGGGTACAGTGCACCACCCCCTTACAGGGTTAAAAAGAAAGATTCCTACTTTCATTGCTACCTGCTTGCTGGCTAGCCAGCTAGCCAGCCCTGTGGGCCTTGCTGCTGCTGCAGCCAAAAAACAAAAGGTGGTGCTGCTGCTGCTTCTGCTGCTTCTGCTTCTGCTTGTGTCTGGCCCCTGTTGGAGCGTCCAGGCACAGGACTTCTGCTGCTGCTGACTAAATGGCCTCCTTAATTGGATCATTTGAGTAGCCAGCACACCTGTGCAGGTAGGGCATGACATGATAGGCAGCTGCCTTGATAGCGGGTGGGTGCTGAATGTTCCTAATTGACAAAATAAGATTAATGCTTATGAAGAAATATAAAATCTCATCCCTTCCCCAATATCGCGCCACACCCCTACCCCTTAATTCCCTGGTTGAACGTGATGGACATATGTCTTTTTTCGACCGTACTAACTATGTAACTATGTAACATAACATGGGGGGGGGTCTCCTGGCTGTTCACACAGGTGTGTCATTGCTGTACATTGACCATGCATTGCTTCTGTGGTATTGCAAAGGCAAAGACAAATGCTTCCAGCCATCCATTGCACTAATGGATTGGTCATCAGCTGGCTGTCTATGTCCCGCATCAATATAGACCAAAGTACAGAGGGTTAGGCTATGCTATTGTGCACCTACCTGATGCATCAGAAGGTGCGAGGCCCTTGCTAAATTCTGTGCACAGACTTTGAGATCTATGCTTTAGACTGTATCTAAACCTGCTCCAACATGGACTGACATTCTGGCCTACTTTCAGCCGATGCGACTTGTCTGTCGCTGAACAGTCGCTTTTTATGTATTCAGCACCTATGTATAATGTTGTAAAAATGCTCTAGAAGCTAAAGTCGCAGAAATGTCACACATATTTGGCCTGCAACTTTCTGTGCGACAAATTCAGACAGGAAAAATCAGTATAAATCCTTAGAAAATTATCCCCCAGTGTCTCCATCTGCTGGCGGTATTGAATAAGCATTGCTGCACTGATGGGGTATGCATTAGACGAAAAAAAAGAAGAAAAAGAAGAATAATACGCCCAGAAAAGAGGCGAAAAGGAGAAAAACGTAAAAAAACGTGAAAAAAAAGTAAGAGGAAGAGAAGGGAAAAAAAGGTGGAAATGGGTTTAAAAGTGATTTCGGCGGAGAATATATATATATATATATATATATATATATATATATATATATATATATGCGCACACACACACATAGATATAAACGTATTCTCCGTTGAGATATTGCAGCCGCTGCTGTGTCCAGGCCCAGGAGCCTTAGCACTGTGCTGTGATGTCACTCAATACCACTGACATCACTAGGTGTAAACAACATCTCTCCTTTGCTGTGTATGTGACTATGGAGCTGTTTGGTGATGTCGTCTATTACGGCCTTCATAGAAGCAACAGGAGATTGTTGCATCCATCTTGAACCCTCAGAACTACAGTGCTATGATGTCACTCACTTCCACAGGCCTTGCAGAGTGTAAACAACAACAACCCAGCTTTGTTGTGTATGTAACCAAAGGGATTTGTGATGTCACCTAGAACCTTCACAGCAGCGACAGCTTTATGAGGAGCATCAGCACTGCTCTGCCTGAGCAGAACCATCACCGCCATAGGTTGTCAAATAACCCGGATTTAACCCACACAGGTAAGTCCAATGGGGTGCAGGCATGTCCTCTATGCTTACAGCTTCCCGTGGGTGTTGGTTTGATACCGTTTGGGGACAGCCAAGGAGGCATCTGCAGGCAACAAAGGTAGGTGTGTGCTTGTGTGTGTGTTTCCTATGCAGATCCTAAGCCCAGTGTCACACAAGTAGGAGGAGTAAGAAGGGTTCCTGGCAAATCCGGGTTATGGATTGCATTTAAAAAGGCCCCGTGGGAGTGCAATGGGCCCCTGTCTTGCTGCTTAGCAATAATGGTATGGGTTTAGGTTCTGCTGTGTGTACTGGTGGTTGACTGCCCCCCAGCCCAGAGTGTGCATGGAAAATTGTCTGGCAGCCTCCCTGACAGCAAGCAGTGATAGTGCCCATGAAGGGGACCTTGTTGGGCCCGCCCCTTTCACGGTTATCGCTTCTCGGCCTTTTGGCTAAGATCAAGTGTAGTATCTGTTCTTATCAGTTTAATATCTGATACGTCCCCTATCTGGGGACCATATATTAAATGGATTTTTGAGAACGGGGGCCGATTTCGAAGCTTGCTTCCGTCGCCCTATGCATTGACCCGATATGGCAGTATCTTCGGGTACAGTGCACCACCCCCTTACAGGGTTAAAAAGAAAGATTCCTACTTTCATTGCTACCTGCTTGCTGGCTAGCCAGCTAGCCAGCCCTGTGGGCCTTGCTGCTGCTGCAGCCAAAAAACAAAAGGTGGTGCTGCTGCTGCTTCTGCTGCTTCTGCTTCTGCTTGTGTCTGGCCCCTGTTGGAGCGTCCAGGCACAGGACTTCTGCTGCTGCTGACTAAATGGCCTCCTTAATTGGATCATTTGAGTAGCCAGCACACCTGTGCAGGTAGGGCATGACATGATAGGCAGCTGCCTTGATAGCGGGTGGGTGCTGAATGTTCCTAATTGACAAAATAAGATTAATGCTTATGAAGAAATATAAAATCTCATCCCTTCCCCAATATCGCGCCACACCCCTACCCCTTAATTCCCTGGTTGAACGTGATGGACATATGTCTTTTTTCGACCGTACTAACTATGTAACTATGTAACATAACATGGGGGGGGGGGGGTCTCCTGGCTGTTCACACAGGTGTGTCATTGCTGTACATTGACCATGCATTGCTTCTGTGGTATTGCAAAGGCAAAGACAAATGCTTCCAGCCATCCATTGCACTAATGGATTGGTCATCAGCTGGCTGTCTATGTCCCGCATCAATATAGACCAAAGTACAGAGGGTTAGGCTATGCTATTGTGCACCTACCTGATGCATCAGAAGGTGCGAGGCCCTTGCTAAATTCTGTGCACAGACTTTGAGATCTATACTTTAGACTGTATCTAAACCTGCTCCAACATGGACTGACATTCTGGCCTACTTTCAGCCGATGCGACTTGTCTGTCGCTGAACAGTCGCTTTTTATGTATTCAGCACCTATGTATAATGTTGTAAAAATGCTCTAGAAGCTAAAGTCGCAGAAATGTCACACATATTTGGCCTGCAACTTTCTGTGCGACAAATTCAGACAGGAAAAATCAGTATAAATCCTTAGAAAATTATCCCCCAGTGTCTCCATCTGCTGGCGGTATTGAATAAGCATTGCTGCACTGATGGGGTATGCATTAGACGAAAAAAAAGAAGAAAAAGAAGAATAATACGCCCAGAAAAGAGGCGAAAAGGAGAAAAACGTAAAAAAACGTGAAAAAAAAGTAAGAGGAAGAGAAGGGAAAAAAAGGTGGAAATGGGTTTAAAAGTGATTTCGGCGGAGAAATATATATATATATATATATATATATATATATATATATATATATATATATATGCGCACACACACACATAGATATAAACGTATTCTCCGTTGAGATATTGCAGCCGCTGCTGTGTCCAGGCCCAGGAGCCTTAGCACTGTGCTGTGATGTCACTCAATACCACTGACATCACTAGGTGTAAACAACATCTCTCCTTTGCTGTGTATGTGACTATGGAGCTGTTTGGTGATGTCGTCTATTACGGCCTTCATAGAAGCAACAGGAGATTGTTGCATCCATCTTGAACCCTCAGAACTACAGTGCTATGATGTCACTCACTTCCACAGGCCTTGCAGAGTGTAAACAACAACAACCCAGCTTTGTTGTGTATGTAACCAAAGGGATTTGTGATGTCACCTAGAACCTTCACAGCAGCGACAGCTTTATGAGGAGCATCAGCACTGCTCTGCCTGAGCAGAACCATCACCGCCATAGGTTGTCAAATAACCCGGATTTAACCCACACAGGTAAGTCCAATGGGGTGCAGGCATGTCCTCTATGCTTACAGCTTCCCGTGGGTGTTGGTTTGATACCGTTTGGGGACAGCCAAGGAGGCATCTGCAGGCAACAAAGGTAGGTGTGTGCTTGTGTGTGTGTTTCCTATGCAGATCCTAAGCCCAGTGTCACATGCAAGTAGGAGGAGTAAGAAGGGTTCCTGGCAAATCCGGGTTATGGATTGCATTTAAAAAGGCCCCGTGGGAGTGCAATGGGCCCCTGTCTTGCTGCTTAGCAATAATGGTATGGGTTTAGGTTCTGCTGTGTGTACTGGTGGTTGACTGCCCCCCAGCCCAGAGTGTGCATGGAAAATTGTCTGGCAGCCTCCCTGACAGCAAGCAGTGATAGTGCCCATGAAGGGGACCTTGTTGGGCCCGCCCCTTTCACGGTTATCGCTTCTCGGCCTTTTGGCTAAGATCAAGTGTAGTATCTGTTCTTATCAGTTTAATATCTGATACGTCCCCTATCTGGGGACCATATATTAAATGGATTTTTGAGAACGGGGGCCGATTTCGAAGCTTGCTTCCGTCGCCCTATGCATTGACCCGATATGGCAGTATCTTCGGGTACAGTGCACCACCCCCTTACAGGGTTAAAAAGAAAGATTCCTACTTTCATTGCTACCTGCTTGCTGGCTAGCCAGCTAGCCAGCCCTGTGGGCCTTGCTGCTGCTGCAGCCAAAAAACAAAAGGTGGTGCTGCTGCTGCTTCTGCTGCTTCTGCTTCTGCTTGTGTCTGGCCCCTGTTGGAGCGTCCAGGCACAGGACTTCTGCTGCTGCTGACTAAATGGCCTCCTTAATTGGATCATTTGAGTAGCCAGCACACCTGTGCAGGTAGGGCATGACATGATAGGCAGCTGCCTTGATAGCGGGTGGGTGCTGAATGTTCCTAATTGACAAAATAAGATTAATGCTTATGAAGAAATATAAAATCTCATCCCTTCCCCAATATCGCGCCACACCCCTACCCCTTAATTCCCTGGTTGAACGTGATGGACATATGTCTTTTTTCGACCGTACTAACTATGTAACTATGTAACATAACATGGGGGGGGGTCTCCTGGCTGTTCACACAGGTGTGTCATTGCTGTACATTGACCATGCATTGCTTCTGTGGTATTGCAAAGGCAAAGACAAATGCTTCCAGCCATCCATTGCACTAATGGATTGGTCATCAGCTGGCTGTCTATGTCCCGCATCAATATAGACCAAAGTACAGAGGGTTAGGCTATGCTATTGTGCACCTACCTGATGCATCAGAAGGTGCGAGGCCCTTGCTAAATTCTGTGCACAGACTTTGAGATCTATGCTTTAGACTGTATCTAAACCTGCTCCAACATGGACTGACATTCTGGCCTACTTTCAGCCGATGCGACTTGTCTGTCGCTGAACAGTCGCTTTTTATGTATTCAGCACCTATGTATAATGTTGTAAAAATGCTCTAGAAGCTAAAGTCGCAGAAATGTCACACATATTTGGCCTGCAACTTTCTGTGCGACAAATTCAGACAGGAAAAATCAGTATAAATCCTTAGAAAATTATCCCCCAGTGTCTCCATCTGCTGGCGGTATTGAATAAGCATTGCTGCACTGATGGGGTATGCATTAGACGAAAAAAAAGAAGAAAAAGAAGAATAATACGCCCAGAAAAGAGGCGAAAAGGAGAAAAACGTAAAAAAACGTGAAAAAAAAGTAAGAGGAAGAGAAGGCAAAAAAAGGTGGAAATGGGTTTAAAAGTGATTTCGGCGGAGAAATATATATATATATATATATATATATATATATATATATATATGCGCACACACACACATAGATATAAACGTATTCTCCGTTGAGATATTGCAGCCGCTGCTGTGTCCAGGCCCAGGAGCCTTAGCACTGTGCTGTGATGTCACTCAATACCACTGACATCACTAGGTGTAAACAACATCTCTCCTTTGCTGTGTATGTGACTATGGAGCTGTTTGGTGATGTCGTCTATTACGGCCTTCATAGAAGCAACAGGAGATTGTTGCATCCATCTTGAACCCTCAGAACTACAGTGCTATGATGTCACTCACTTCCACAGGCCTTGCAGAGTGTAAACAACAACAACCCAGCTTTGTTGTGTATGTAACCAAAGGGATTTGTGATGTCACCTAGAACCTTCACAGCAGCGACAGCTTTATGAGGAGCATCAGCACTGCTCTGCCTGAGCAGAACCATCACCGCCATAGGTTGTCAAATAACCCGGATTTAACCCACACAGGTAAGTCCAATGGGGTGCAGGCATGTCCTCTATGCTTACAGCTTCCCGTGGGTGTTGGTTTGATACCGTTTGGGGACAGCCAAGGAGGCATCTGCAGGCAACAAAGGTAGGTGTGTGCTTGTGTGTGTGTTTCCTATGCAGATCCTAAGCCCAGTGTCACATGCAAGTAGGAGGAGTAAGAAGGGTTCCTGGCAAATCCGGGTTATGGATTGCATTTAAAAAGGCCCCGTGGGAGTGCAATGGGCCCCTGTCTTGCTGCTTAGCAATAATGGTATGGGTTTAGGTTCTGCTGTGTGTACTGGTGGTTGACTGCCCCCCAGCCCAGAGTGTGCATGGAAAATTGTCTGGCAGCCTCCCTGACAGCAAGCAGTGATAGTGCCCATGAAGGGGACCTTGTTGGGCCCGCCCCTTTCACGGTTATCGCTTCTCGGCCTTTTGGCTAAGATCAAGTGTAGTAATACAGGAGATCTGGTCAGAAGGTACTCGGGTACCCCTCTCCTCGGCCTTGTGGGATCGCCCAGGTTTATTGCCTGGGCTTCACCCACTTGTTGCTATTGGGGAGAGGGCCTAGTCCCAGGGTAACGAGTAGCGATCGCCTCTCAAGACCTTCGGGTGGAGAGAGGTTAGAACCATGGATGATGATCCGGATCCAGGTTCTGTGCCGGCATACGCAAGGATCAAAAACACCGTGAGAGTCATTCTCACGGATGATACCAAAAGGGCGGACGATTTGAAATTCGTAGTAGAGGACGTGCTCGGAGGAGTTTTCGGAATACAGAAGGGCGAGATATTGGCAATCCAGGACTACCCGAAGCGTAAAATTTTTGATGTGACGTTCACACAAAATGGCATCCACAGAGATTTTGTTACCAGAGCTGCTGCGAGTAAAGACAAAAAGCTTCAGGGTGTCCGGATTATTGAGCACGTTCTAGACGATATTAAGCTGGTGGTAGTAAAGATGTATTCCCCTTTCGCCAACCTACACGATGTTGAGTTGTTTTTACAAGTCTATTTTAGTAAGGTTGAGTGCAGAGGAAAAATCATGAACAGCTGTGGCATCTGGACATCTAAGTGGAGATTTCAGGTTACATGCAAAAAAGATGACAGATTGCCAGGGGGAATACAACTACCACCAGCTCGTTTTAAAATAAATAATATGTGTGGCGACCTCTTTTATGCGGGGATGCCAAGCTACTGCAGGAAGTGTCACAGATATGGACACACAAAAGAAAACTGTGAAAGTACATGCAAAAAATGTGGTAGCACACAGCACGAGACAGAGAAATGCACAAGAGGAGGGAGGTGCAATTTCTGTCAACAATTCGGTCACCTTTTCTCCTCTTGTCCCCACAGACATAGGACGGAGCAGCAGTGGCAACCCTGGAGGCAGCAAGGACAGCAACCGGGACACCAGCCGAGGCAAGCAGAGCCAGTGATTACCCCCCCACAAGAGGTAAGCGGTGAGATGGAGAAGGAGAAAGACCCCCCTCAGGCAAAAGGAGGGGACCCTAAAGAGCAGAGGATGGCCAAAAAACGTGCAAGTGGTGAAAAAACTGGCCCCCAGGAGCATGCTGGGTTAAGAGAGGAGCGGACGGCGGCCGAATCCGCTCCTCAGCAACCTCTGGCTCAGGGTCCCCCTGAGAGCGATGATCCGGGTGGAGAGGTGAAGGTTAAAAGGCGGAGGGGCTCCAGAAGACTCTATTCGGAGGCGGTCCAGGGGGAGCCGATGGAAGTACCTGCGGATGCAGGGAACCCAAGTGACGTTCCTCCACAGGTCCCCATAGGGGATACCCCCCCTCCTCCCTGCCAGGAGGAGGTTTCAGGGGTGACCGTCTCTGAGGTACCAGAGACGGAACTAAGTGAACACCCGACCCCTATGGAGGGGCAAGAGGTGGAAGAACCCAATGAGTCTGGAGCCCTGATTGCCAGGATGCCCGAGAACAACTATGCCTCAATCATGATGGAGGAGGGGGGTCGGCTGAGTGATGGTGCCTCCTCTCCTGCTTCCTCTATGCGTACAGTTGAGTCAGATTTTGGGGGGTATGAGGCTTCGGAGGGGGAATCAGAGGTGTAAGACGTTTTCTTGTACATTCCCATGGCTGAGTTGTCCGGTCTGTCCTTGAATGTGAGAAGTGTGAGCGCCAGAGTAAGAAGGGTTGCCCTATTTAATTACTTGTCGGTTTTTGCTGCTTCCGTCCTTTTCCTGCAGGAATGTGGCATCCCGCACAGATTAAATTATAAAGAATATGAAGATGATTGGGTGCACGGTCCATCAGTCTGGTCTGGATCAAATGAGTCCAGATCAGCAGGGGTCGCCATACTTTTTAAAGGGAACGTTTTAATTGAGAGTTTTAACGAAATTTTACCAGGCAGAATTTTATTGGTCAGCGCTTTTATTAATGGTATTAAATGGCAGTTTTTAAATTTTTATGGTTCTCCTGATAAGAATGAAAGAATAAAAATGTTGGAGATTTTACCCCTTTTTATTAACAATTCTAGTCCTCTTGTTTTATCAGGTGATTTTAATTGTATTTTAAGGGGAGAACGCCGTTTTTCGAACGCAGTGAGTAGGAACTATGATAAGACGTCTTTTATGTTAAAAAACTTGATTTTAGATTTTAATCTCACTGATGTTTTTAAAAAATGTAATTTTAACGTACCAGAGGAAGACGGTGTTACCTGGAGCAATGCAAGCTGTAGCTCCAGGATAGATTTTATTTTTTGTTCTTATCAAGTACTGCCTTTTAACTGTGATCTTTTTACCAATGTTTTTTCTGACCATAAATTATTGTATTTTAAAGTTAAAAGTGATTTTAAAAGGAGAACTGGTAGGAATGCCTGGAAGTTAAACGTGTCCCTTTTAGAAGATCCGCAGGTTTTATCAGATTTTATCACCTTTTACAAGGAATGCAGACGAGTAAAAGACCCCAACACTCCCACCAGTATCTGGTGGGAAAAAATGAAACTAAAAATAAAAGAATTTTTTATCCGTGTTGGGGTTAGGAAAGCTAAAGAAAAACGTGAATTTTATAATATCCTAAATACTCGTCTGCAAACCCTGTACAAATTCAGAGCACATGGGATGGAGGTGGAGAAGGAGGTACATGATCTTAAAAAAGAAATAACTAAGTGCCTGGAGCAGAAAGGAAAAGAAATTATCTTTAGGTCTCGAATACAGCATCTTGAGGAAAACGAGACCTGCTCCAGGTATTTTTTTAAGAAAATACATGAAAATAGAAGGTTAATAGAAAACATTGAAGGAGTGAATGATGTACAGGGTATTTTAAAAAAGGTGCAAGAGTTTTATGCGGATCTTTTTAATGTAAAACACATTGATGAATGTTTTATGAATGACTCGTTAAAGGAGATCACCAATTTTTTAGATCCTGTCTCACAGTCTTTTTTATTGCAGAATATTTCAGAGCAGGAGATTTTAGAGACCGTCAAGAGTTTTAAAACAGGTAAAGTGCCTGGGCCGGATGGTATACCCATTGAATTTTATGTTACTTTTTATGGTATTTTAAAAGAAGATTTGTTCTCCCTTTTTACGGAAGTCTTTAGGTCTAAAATCCTCCCAGGCTCATGGAAGAAGGGTGATGTCTCCCTGCTATTCAAAAAGGGAGACCGGTCGGAACTCAAAAACTGGAGACCAATCACCCTTCTGAACTGCGACTATAAAATAATGGCGAAACTGTGTGCTAACCGCTTAAAGAACGTAATCCATAAAATAATTCATACAAACCAAGTCTGTGGGGTGCCTGGGAGGAGTTTATGGGAGAACCTAAACCTTTTAAAGGATGTAATTAGCGACACCAAATTAAGAAAAGGAAAGCTGGCGGTTTTATCCATAGATTTTGAAAAAGCTTTCGACAGGGTGTCACATTTTTATCTTTTTAAGGTTTTAGAGAAAATGGGTATACCTGATGGCTTTTTATTGTCTCTTAGAGCTTTTTATGATAACTGTACTAGTAAAATTTTAGTAAATGGTTTTAAGACACAGGGCGTGATTTTAAATTCCGGAGTGAAGCAGGGGTGTCCCTTGTCCCCACTACTCTTCATTTGCGCAATAGAGCCTCTTTTATGTACAATACGAAAGGATAAGCAGATCCATGGAGTCCCCCTGCCAGGAGGAGGGGGACTAGAGGCGAAGGTAGTGGGGTACATGGACGATGTTGCGGTGTTTTGCAGGGACACCCCATCGCTTCAGAAGACGCTAAAACAGATTCAATATTTTAATTGTGCCTCCGGTTTTAAAGTCAATTTTAACAAAAGTAACATTTTAAACATAGGCGGAATGCCTTTGTATGATGTGCCCGTCCCTGTGTCTGAGTCGGTGCAGATTTTAGGTGTCTCCTTTGACGAGTCTAATAATGGTTTTAATAGCTGGGACTTGGTGGCTCAGAAAATAAATAAGAAAATATGTATGTGGAACATGCGAGAACTTACAATGGAAGGGAAGGTTTTAATTACAAAAATGGTGCTTTTACCTATTTTATTGTATTTAAGTCTGGTTTTCCCACCCCCCGAAATGGTTCTAAAGAAAATAACAAAAGCTTGTTTTACTTTCTTTTGGAGTTCTAAGAGCGAAAAATTAAAGAGACAAATTGTGATAAAACCGAACTCCAGGGGCGGTAAGGATTTTCCAGATTTTAAAGCTTTCCTTTTAATAAAGTTTTTTAGCATGTGTTTTACTACTGTTTTTAAAGATAGCTACTGGTCTTATTTTGTTCGTTTTAATACTGGTTATTTTATGCGGAGGAACGGCTGGTTTTCTACAGTTTTAAGTTGCCCTTATTCTTTGAATTTACCCCCTCAATACATGATTTTAGGAAAAATTTTAAACTTATATAATTTTAAAGGTAAAAGTGTTCAGGATCTGTGCAATAGCAAAAAACTACTAAAGGAAATAAAAGAAACCAGTACCGTGACTCCCATCAAAAATTTTAACGAACAGAAGTGTATACAGATTTGGAAGATGTTGAGTATTAATTATCTTTTTAATTCACAGAAGGACCTGGCCTGGAGCTGCGCACACGAGTGTCTTCCATGCCGGGCATTCCAGCACCGAAGAGGATTATCCAACTCTGCAACCTGCCCGAGGGAGGGATGCCGACAAGAGGAGACCGTGCACCATCTAATATGGACTTGTTTTTACTCGCAGAAAATATGGACAAAGATACTCCCTCTGGTAAAAAGGATAACTGGACTAAAAGACTTAAATATTGCAGTGGTTTTTTATGGTTGCCTGGAATGCCCAACACGGACTCAAGAGACTATTGCATGGAAGATCATAAACTGTGTGAAGGCAGCTCTGTGGAAGGCCAGGAATATTTTATTGTTCAAGCATGAGGTTTTATCTGTGAAGGACATTTTATCTATCTGTTTTTATGAAATGTACCAGTACTATCTTTTAGACAAGAAGAGATTTCCGCTTTTATCTAGAAAATGGTTTTTAAAAGAATGGAATTCTATCTTGTAAAGCCACCAAGTGCCCATTTTATGTTTTAATATGTTGTAAATATGTTATTTATATGTAACTGTATTTATTGACATATTTGCACAACTTTGTTAATATTATTTAATTTTTAATAAAGTTGCCCCCGTAAGGGTAGTCAAGTTAAAAAAAAATCTGTTCTTATCAGTTTAATATCTGATACGTCCCCTATCTGGGGACCATATATTAAATGGATTTTTGAGAACGGGGGCCGATTTCGAAGCTTGCTTCCGTCGCCCTATGCATTGACCCGATATGGCAGTATCTTCGGGTACAGTGCACCACCCCCTTACAGGGTTAAAAAGAAAGATTCCTACTTTCATTGCTACCTGCTTGCTGGCTAGCCAGCTAGCCAGCCCTGTGGGCCTTGCTGCTGCTGCTGCAGCCAAAAAACAAAAGGTGGTGCTGCTGCTGCTTCTGCTGCTTCTGCTTCTGCTTGTGTCTGGCCCCTGTTGGAGCGTCCAGGCACAGGACTTCTGCTGCTGCTGACTAAATGGCCTCCTTAATTGGATCATTTGAGTAGCCAGCACACCTGTGCAGGTAGGGCATGACATGATAGGCAGCTGCCTTGATAGCGGGTGGGTGCTGAATGTTCCTAATTGACAAAATAAGATTAATGCTTATGAAGAAATATAAAATCTCATCCCTTCCCCAATATCGCGCCACACCCCTACCCCTTAATTCCCTGGTTGAACGTGATGGACATATGTCTTTTTTCGACCGTACTAACTATGTAACTATGTAACATAACATGGGGGGGGGGGGGGGTCTCCTGGCTGTTCACACAGGTGTGTCATTGCTGTACATTGACCATGCATTGCTTCTGTGGTATTGCAAAGGCAAAGACAAATGCTTCCAGCCATCCATTGCACTAATGGATTGGTCATCAGCTGGCTGTCTATGTCCCGCATCAATATAGACCAAAGTACAGAGGGTTAGGCTATGCTATTGTGCACCTACCTGATGCATCAGAAGGTGCGAGGCCCTTGCTAAATTCTGTGCACAGACTTTGAGATCTATGCTTTAGACTGTATCTAAACCTGCTCCAACATGGACTGACATTCTGGCCTACTTTCAGCCGATGCGACTTGTCTGTCGCTGAACAGTCGCTTTTTATGTATTCAGCACCTATGTATAATGTTGTAAAAATGCTCTAGAAGCTAAAGTCGCAGAAATGTCACACATATTTGGCCTGCAACTTTCTGTGCGACAAATTCAGACAGGAAAAATCAGTATAAATCCTTAGAAAATTATCCCCCAGTGTCTCCATCTGCTGGCGGTATTGAATAAGCATTGCTGCACTGATGGGGTATGCATTAGACGAAAAAAAAGAAGAAAAAGAAGAATAATACGCCCAGAAAAGAGGCGAAAAGGAGAAAAACGTAAAAAAACGTGAAAAAAAAGTAAGAGGAAGAGAAGGGAAAAAAAGGTGGAAATGGGTTTAAAAGTGATTTCGGCGGAGAA
Source organism: Hyla sarda (assembly GCF_029499605.1). Classification (NCBI taxonomy): domain Eukaryota; kingdom Metazoa; phylum Chordata; class Amphibia; order Anura; family Hylidae; genus Hyla; species Hyla sarda. Next base: position 198,462 of record NW_026610468.1, on the reverse strand, counting down.
ATATATATATATATATATATATATATATATATATATATATATATGCGCACACACACACATAGATATAAACGTATTCTCCGTTGAGATATTGCAGCCGCTGCTGTGTCCAGGCCCAGGAGCCTTAGCACTGTGCTGTGATGTCACTCAATACCACTGACATCACTAGGTGTAAACAACATCTCTCCTTTGCTGTGTATGTGACTATGGAGCTGTTTGGTGATGTCGTCTATTACGGCCTTCATAGAAGCAACAGGAGATTGTTGCATCCATCTTGAACCCTCAGAACTACAGTGCTATGATGTCACTCACTTCCACAGGCCTTGCAGAGTGTAAACAACAACAACCCAGCTTTGTTGTGTATGTAACCAAAGGGATTTGTGATGTCACCTAGAACCTTCACAGCAGCGACAGCTTTATGAGGAGCATCAGCACTGCTCTGCCTGAGCAGAACCATCACCGCCATAGGTTGTCAAATAACCCGGATTTAACCCACACAGGTAAGTCCAATGGGGTGCAGGCATGTCCTCTATGCTTACAGCTTCCCGTGGGTGTTGGTTTGATACCGTTTGGGGACAGCCAAGGAGGCATCTGCAGGCAACAAAGGTAGGTGTGTGCTTGTGTGTGTGTTTCCTATGCAGATCCTAAGCCCAGTGTCACATGCAAGTAGGAGGAGTAAGAAGGGTTCCTGGCAAATCCGGGTTATGGATTGCATTTAAAAAGGCCCCGTGGGAGTGCAATGGGCCCCTGTCTTGCTGCTTAGCAATAATGGTATGGGTTTAGGTTCTGCTGTGTGTACTGGTGGTTGACTGCCCCCCAGCCCAGAGTGTGCATGGAAAATTGTCTGGCAGCCTCCCTGACAGCAAGCAGTGATAGTGCCCATGAAGGGGACCTTGTTGGGCCCGCCCCTTTCACGGTTATCGCTTCTCGGCCTTTTGGCTAAGATCAAGTGTAGTATCTGTTCTTATCAGTTTAATATCTGATACGTCCCCTATCTGGGGACCATATATTAAATGGATTTTTGAGAACGGGGGCCGATTTCGAAGCTTGCTTCCGTCGCCCTATGCATTGACCCGATATGGCAGTATCTTCGGGTACAGTGCACCACCCCCTTACAGGGTTAAAAAGAAAGATTCCTACTTTCATTGCTACCTGCTTGCTGGCTAGCCAGCTAGCCAGCCCTGTGGGCCTTGCTGCTGCTGCAGCCAAAAAACAAAAGGTGGTGCTGCTGCTGCTTCTGCTGCTTCTGCTTGTGTCTGGCCCCTGTTGGAGCGTCCAGGCACAGGACTTCTGCTGCTGCTGACTAAATGGCCTCCTTAATTGGATCATTTGAGTAGCCAGCACACCTGTGCAGGTAGGGCATGACATGATAGGCAGCTGCCTTGATAGTGGGTGGGTGCTGAATGTTCCTAATTGACAAAATAAGATTAATGCTTATGAAGAAATATAAAATCTCATCCCTTCCCCAATATCGCGCCACACCCCTACCCCTTAATTCCCTGGTTGAACGTGATGGACATATGTCTTTTTTCGACCGTACTAACTATGTAACTATGTAACATAACATGGGGGGGGGGGGGGGTCTCCTGGCTGTTCACACAGGTGTGTCATTGCTGTACATTGACCATGCATTGCTTCTGTGGTATTGCAAAGGCAAAGACAAATGCTTCCAGCCATCCATTGCACTAATGGATTGGTCATCAGCTGGCTGTCTATGTCCCGCATCAATATAGACCAAAGTACAGAGGGTTAGGCTATGCTATTGTGCACCTACCTGATGCATCAGAAGGTGCGAGGCCCTTGCTAAATTCTGTGCACAGACTTTGAGATCTATGCTTTAGACTGTATCTAAACCTGCTCCAACATGGACTGACATTCTGGCCTACTTTCAGCCGATGCGACTTGTCTGTCGCTGAACAGTCGCTTTTTATGTATTCAGCACCTATGTATAATGTTGTAAAAATGCTCTAGAAGCTAAAGTCGCAGAAATGTCACACATATTTGGCCTGCAACTTTCTGTGCGACAAATTCAGACAGGAAAAATCAGTATAAATCCTTAGAAAATTATCCCCCAGTGTCTCCATCTGCTGGCGGTATTGAATAAGCATTGCTGCACTGATGGGGTATGCATTAGACGAAAAAAAAGAAGAAAAAGAAGAATAATACGCCCAGAAAAGAGGCGAAAAGGAGAAAAACGTAAAAAAACGTGAAAAAAAAGTAAGAGGAAGAGAAGGGAAAAAAAGGTGGAAATGGGTTTAAAAGTGATTTCGGCGGAGAAATATATATATATATATATATATATATATATATATATATATATGCGCACACACACACATAGATATAAACGTATTCTCCGTTGAGATATTGCAGCCGCTGCTGTGTCCAGGCCCAGGAGCCTTAGCACTGTGCTGTGATGTCACTCAATACCACTGACATCACTAGGTGTAAACAACATCTCTCCTTTGCTGTGTATGTGACTATGGAGCTGTTTGGTGATGTCGTCTATTACGGCCTTCATAGAAGCAACAGGAGATTGTTGCATCCATCTTGAACCCTCAGAACTACAGTGCTATGATGTCACTCACTTCCACAGGCCTTGCAGAGTGTAAACAACAACAACCCAGCTTTGTTGTGTATGTAACCAAAGGGATTTGTGATATCACCTAGAACCTTCACAGCAGCGACAGCTTTATGAGGAGCATCAGCACTGCTCTGCCTGAGCAGAACCATCACCGCCATAGGTTGTCAAATAACCCGGATTTAACCCACACAGGTAAGTCCAATGGGGTGCAGGCATGTCCTCTATGCTTACAGCTTCCCGTGGGTGTTGGTTTGATACCGTTTGGGGACAGCCAAGGAGGCATCTGCAGGCAACAAAGGTAGGTGTGTGCTTGTGTGTGTGTTTCCTATGCAGATCCTAAGCCCAGTGTCACATGCAAGTAGGAGGAGTAAGAAGGGTTCCTGGCAAATCCGGGTTATGGATTGCATTTAAAAAGGCCCCGTGGGAGTGCAATGGGCCCCTGTCTTGCTGCTTAGCAATAATGGTATGGGTTTAGGTTCTGCTGTGTGTACTGGTGGTTGACTGCCCCCCAGCCCAGAGTGTGCATGGAAAATTGTCTGGCAGCCTCCCTGACAGCAAGCAGTGATAGTGCCCATGAAGGGGACCTTGTTGGGCCCGCCCCTTTCACGGTTATCGCTTCTCGGCCTTTTGGCTAAGATCAAGTGTAGTATCTGTTCTTATCAGTTTTCATGCTGGTTGGGATGGGTGCTGCATGGAGGATGCAGGTGTACCAGGGCTTTCCGGGGCTGGTTCTGAGGAATCAGCTCGACGGCTGCCCCGATGTGACCTGTTCCCTCCGGGTCTCGCCATGAGGCTGAGAGGGTCTAGAGCCGAGGTACTTTTGTGCCTTGGGGAGTGGTGACCCCGAGGTGCCGAAACTCACTGGGAGGATAGACTCACTGAGTTGAAGCACGGGCACCATAATCTCTTCACCTTGTGGCACTCACCTCTTGATTCCCGGCCTTCTGGCTAGGATCAGAGAAATTTTTATAGATCCGGCCGGATGTCCGGGCAGTATATCTGCACACATTCACTTATTTATTTCTTTTTTGTCTCACTGTGTCACTTTTTGCGTGTTGTGTGTTCACAGGATTTGTCAGGATGCGGTAGCCCTTCTGGGTGTCCCTCCTGGCGGTCTAGGGGAGGTGTGTGTGGCCATTAGGTTCCGCACCTCCCTGCAAACACCCCGGGTACTCCTGCTTTGGCAGGGTACCTACCGTAATCGGCTCTGCGGGCAGATACCTTGGCCAACGCCAAGGGGGATGCCGGGAGCATTTGTGGTCCCCTAGTAGCTTCGGCGAAAAGGGACATCGAACCTGGAACCTCGCAGGTACCTTTTGGTCCGGAGGTGAAGGGTAAGGTTTGTTGGGGGGCCTCTCTCCTATCGGAGAAGGGCTTGCGATAGACCGCATCCTTTGTGCACGTTTTTTTAGTGTAACACGTTTGCACTTTTTCTTGCACTTTGGGTGAATCGAAAGCACGTTCCTCGGCTTTAGATAAAAAAAAAAAAAAAAATCTGTTCTTATCAGTTTAATATCTGATACGTCCCCTATCTGGGGACCATATATTAAATGGATTTTTGAGAACGGGGGCCGATTTCGAAGCTTGCTTCCGTCGCCCTATGCATTGACCCGATATGGCAGTATCTTCGGGTACAGTGCACCACCCCCTTACAGGGTTAAAAAGAAAGATTCCTACTTTCATTGCTATCTGCTTGCTGGCTAGCCAGCTAGCCAGCCCTGTGGGCCTTGCTGCTGCTGCAGCCAAAAAACAAAAGGTGGTGCTGCTGCTGCTTCTGCTGCTTCTGCTTCTGCTTGTGTCTGGCCCCTGTTGGAGCGTCCAGGCACAGGACTTCTGCTGCTGCTGACTAAATGGCCTCCTTAATTGGATCATTTGAGTAGCCAGCACACCTGTGCAGGTAGGGCATGACATGATAGGCAGCTGCCTTGATAGCGGGTGGGTGCTGAATGTTCCTAATTGACAAAATAAGATTAATGCTTATGAAGAAATATAAAATCTCATCCCTTCCCCAATATCGCGCCACACCCCTACCCCTTAATTCCCTGGTTGAACGTGATGGACATATGTCTTTTTTCGACCGTACTAACTATGTAACTATGTAACATAACATGGGGGGGGGGGGGGGGTCTCCTGGCTGTTCACACAGGTGTGTCATTGCTGTACATTGACCATGCATTGCTTCTGTGGTATTGCAAAGGCAAAGACAAATGCTTCCAGCCATCCATTGCACTAATGGATTGGTCATCAGCTGGCTGTCTATGTCCCGCATCAATATAGACCAAAGTACAGAGGGTTAGGCTATGCTATTGTGCACCTACCTGATGCATCAGAAGGTGCGAGGCCCTTGCTAAATTCTGTGCACAGACTTTGAGATCTATGCTTTAGACTGTATCTAAACCTGCTCCAACATGGACTGACATTCTGGCCTACTTTCAGCCGATGCGACTTGTCTGTCGCTGAACAGTCGCTTTTTATGTATTCAGCACCTATGTATAATGTTGTAAAAATGCTCTAGAAGCTAAAGTCGCAGAAATGTCACACATATTTGGCCTGCAACTTTCTGTGCGACAAATTCAGACAGGAAAAATCAGTATAAATCCTTAGAAAATTATCCCCCAGTGTCTCCATCTGCTGGCGGTATTGAATAAGCATTGCTGCACTGATGGGGTATGCATTAGACGAAAAAAAAGAAGAAAAAGAAGAATAATACGCCCAGAAAAGAGGCGAAAAGGAGAAAAACGTAAAAAAACGTGAAAAAAAAGTAAGAGGAAGAGAAGGGAAAAAAAGGTGGAAATGGGTTTAAAAGTGATTTCGGCGGAGAAATATATATATATATATATATATATATATATATATATATATATATGCGCACACACACACATAGATATAAACGTATTCTCCGTTGAGATATTGCAGCCGCTGCTGTGTCCAGGCCCAGGAGCCTTAGCACTGTGCTGTGATGTCACTCAATACCACTGACATCACTAGGTGTAAACAACATCTCTCCTTTGCTGTGTATGTGACTATGGAGCTGTTTGGTGATGTCGTCTATTACGGCCTTCATAGAAGCAACAGGAGATTGTTGCATCCATCTTGAACCCTCAGAACTACAGTGCTATGATGTCACTCACTTCCACAGGCCTTGCAGAGTGTAAACAACAACAACCCAGCTTTGTTGTGTATGTAACCAAAGGGATTTGTGATGTCACCTAGAACCTTCACAGCAGCGACAGCTTTATGAGGAGCATCAGCACTGCTCTGCCTGAGCAGAACCATCACCGCCATAGGTTGTCAAATAACCCGGATTTAACCCACACAGGTAAGTCCAATGGGGTGCAGGCATGTCCTCTATGCTTACAGCTTCCCGTGGGTGTTGGTTTGATACCGTTTGGGGACAGCCAAGGAGGCATCTGCAGGCAACAAAGGTAGGTGTGTGCTTGTGTGTGTGTTTCCTATGCAGATCCTAAGCCCAGTGTCACATGCAAGTAGGAGGAGTAAGAAGGGTTCCTGGCAAATCCGGGTTATGGATTGCATTTAAAAAGGCCCCGTGGGAGTGCAATGGGCCCCTGTCTTGCTGCTTAGCAATAATGGTATGGGTTTAGGTTCTGCTGTGTGTACTGGTGGTTGACTGCCCCCCAGCCCAGAGTGTGCATGGAAAATTGTCTGGCAGCCTCCCTGACAGCAAGCAGTGATAGTGCCCATGAAGGGGACCTTGTTGGGCCCGCCCCTTTCACGGTTATCGCTTCTCGGCCTTTTGGCTAAGATCTTGTATCTTGTCAAGGGGCTCTGAGTTCGTCGAACCTTCGGCCTTGAGGCATCGGCGGTTTTTTAGCCGTCTTAAGCCTCATGCTGCTATAGGAGGAGGACTTACAAAGAACGGGAAGGCGATCCCCCATGGCGACCCTTAGGTTTGCTGCGCATACTGAAACTCGGATTAAGAACACCTTCCGTATTGAAGTGGATGAGGAGAAAAAGGAGAAGATGACTTTGGAATTTTTTGTCAAGAGAATTATGCTGGATTTATTGCACATTCAGAGAGAAGATGTGTTTTGCCTAAAAGACCCAGGTAAAGGACTTTTCATTCTTACCTTGACTTCCGCATCTGCATGTGACCATATGTTTGAGAAAGTTCGGGAGCTTGCCAATGAGGAGGATATGAAAGGACTTGTTTTCATTGCTCTATATTCTAATGGCGATGTTCCACTGGTGGTTACTATGCACGATCCATACGTGGATATAAGAGACATTGTCTTATTTTTAAACCAATATTGTGCGGAAGTCAAATACTCTCATAAAATAATGAATGCAATGGACTTTTGGACTGGAAAGCATAAGTTTGCTGTTAAGTTCAGAGAAGATGTGAGAGGAATTGGAGGTCTGTGTCGCCCACCTGCAAATTTTTTAATTGGGCGTAAACGTGGCTATTTATTCTACCCTGGGATGCCGTATTATTGCAGGAAATGCCATGAATATGGTCATACACAAGAATCTTGCAAAGAGGAAGTGGTTATTTGCAAAAGATGTGGCCAAAAAGGCCACACCACTTTGGACTGTCAAAATGAGATTCTGTGTAATGTGTGTAAGCGGAAAGGACATGCTTTTAAGGATTGTCCTCAACGCTCCTGGGCCAATATTGTGGCTACGTCGGCTGGTCCCTCGATGAGGAAGAGCTCCATGGATGCTGTGCCTGTGCCTAAGACCCACACCCTGAAAGTGATGCCTGAGTCTTCTGCTACCGGAATTCCTGTGATACCTGCTGTGGCTCATGTCTCCAAAAGCATTGTGTCCCCGGGGAAGGTCGTGGGACCTGAGATAGAAGTGAGGGGTTCTCCTCTCATGGAAGTTGAGGGTCCTGGACCGCCCAGAAGGGATACAGAGGAGATGGATGTAGAAGAACGGCGAAAGAGGAAAAGCAGAGACCGGAAAGAGGAAAAGGGCCTTAACATCAAAAGGAGTGGTCGAGTTAGTGCGGACGAGGGGAACGTGGAGATTGTCTGCCAAAAGGTTATAACAGCATCCGACCCTGTTAATATTGAGGAATTTGTGTCACCACCTACAGATTGGGGTTCTTTGTCTGAGGATAATGAATGACCCAGGAGCTACCAAGTGTTAATATCTCCTCCTTCAATGTGAGGAGTTTGAAGAGCCCAGAGAGGAGGGCTGCTTTATTTTCTTTCTTGTCTTCTTTGCCTACAGACATTTTATTTTTACAGGAATGTGCCATTGATTATGATATCAATTATTCATCTTTGAGATCTGAATGGACTCTTGGCCCGTCTGTGTGGTCAGGGGATAATGAGAGGAAAGTGACTGGTGTTGGCATACTGTTCAAGAGCAGTGAGTATAAAGTTACCTCCTTCACAGACATTGTACCCGGTAGAGCCCTGCTCGTTCATATTATTTATAATGACATGAATATGAGACTTTTAAATGTATATGCCTCTCCAGATAAGGATGAAAGATCTGATTTATTAGAGAAAATTCAGTTTTATTTACCGGGTTCATCCCCGCTTATCATCGCTGGTGATTTTAATTGTATAATGGCAGGAGAGGAGCGGGCTGGAGGATCTGAACAAAGGAAAGATAAGACTGAAAAACAACTAAAGGATTTTATAGTTGATTTTAATTTAAAAGATTTGTGGAGAACCTCTTTCCCTAATGACCCTGGGTATACCTGGGAGAATAGCCTTTATATGTCAAGGATTGATTATATTTTTGCTTCTGGATTTGCATTTTATGGGAATATGCAATTGACTTCTACCTTTTTTTCAGATCATAAGATTTTATCTGCTACATGTAAGTTTGATGGGGTTTGCAGAGCCAAAGGAGTCTGGCGTCTGAATGTCTCTTTGCTTGAAGATGAAGAAATTAAATGTAATTTTATCTATCTTTTTAAAAAATTGCAGAACTCAAGGACTAATTTTAATTCTCTTTTAGCATGGTGGGAATTCTGCAAGGTAAAATTTAAAGAGTATTTTATTAAGATGGGTGTTAAAAAAACAAAAGAGAAATTGAAATGGTATAGAGATCTTAACACAAAACTACAAACCTATTATCAACTCAAAGAGCTGGGTGTATATGTAGATGATCTGATTTTAAGTGTTAAAAGTGATATTCAGAAGGCTATAACTAACAAAGGGAAAGAAATAATTTTTAACTCCAAAGTTGAATGTAAAGAGAAGGATGAAAAGTGTACAAGATTCTTTTTTAAAAAGGTAATGGAAACAAAAAAGTTAATGATTAACATTGAGGATGAAACTACTAATGTAGGAATGTTATCCAAAGCTAAATCCTTTTATCAAGATCTGTTTAATGAGAAACCCATTGATATATCTGCTGCTAATTTTCTCCTAAGCACTTTAGTTTGTGGTTTAAGTAAGGAGGACCAAGATGCACTTTGCACAGAAGTAAGATGCCAAGAATTAGAAATTGCTGCTAAAAGTTTATCCACAGGTAAAACACCAGGTTCTGATGGACTTCCTGTAGAGTTTTATAAAACCTTTTGGGAGATTTTTAAAGATGATTTGCTTAATATTTTTAAGGAGGCTTTTAATTCTGATGTTCTACCTTTATCTTGGAGGAGTGGTATAGTGTCTCTGATCCCCAAAAAGGGGGATAGGAACAGCTTAGAAAATTGGAGACCAATTACGCTTCTTAATGTTGATTATAAGATTATGTCAAAAATTTTTGTTAACAGAATGAAGCCGTTTTTGTACAAGGTCATCCATGTGGATCAGGTATGTGGTGTCCCAGGAAGGAGTGTAGCTGAACCTTTAAATGCTATTAGGGACGTCATATGGTATCAGCAAGAGCGGAATCAAAATCTAGCCATTCTATCTCTAGATTTTCATAAAGCGTTCGATAGAGTATCACATTGTTTTTTATGGATGGTTTTACAACGCATGGGTTTTCCTAACATATTTATTAAGCAAATTGCTCTCTTATATAAAGGTTCTTTTAGCAGGATTTTAATAAATGGTTTCCTTACAGATTTTATTAATTTATCATCAGGGGTAAAGCAAGGCTGCCCTCTGTCTCCTATACTGTTTATATGTGCAATAGAACCTCTGTTAAACTTAATAAGGAATGATAAAATAATAAAAGGAGTGCCAGTTCCTGGAGGTAATAATGCCACCCTTAAAGTGTGTGGCTATATGGATGATATTAATGTTTTTTGTGAAAGTGCCTTCTCTTTACAAAGAGTTGTTGATGTTACTGATTTCTTTTGTAAAGCTTCTGCTTTTAAACTTAATTTATCTAAATGTGACTGTTTTTATATAGGTAAATGGGAAAACGTGCAAATACCAAACCTAAAATTACAGTCAGAAAAAATAAAAATCCTTGGAGTCATCTTTGATAAAAATAACAATGGTGAGGAAAGTTGGCTAATGGTAAAAGAAAAGGTAAAGAAAAAGGTAGACTTTTGGTCCCTTAGGAAATTATCCTTAGAAGGTAAAATTTTGGTGATTAAGGCTATGCTAATACCCATTATGCTCTATTTAAATATGATTTATCCTCCTAATGAACTTATGTCTAGGCAACTTCAGAGGATTCTCTTTGAGTTTCTATGGAGTTCTAAAGCAGAAAAATTAAAAAGAGATACTATGTATAAGTCACAAAAAAATGGAGGAAAACAGGTTCCCTGTATTAGAAAATTTTTATACTTAAGGTTTTTTAGTTGGTGTTTTAGGGGACTTTTTATGAAAAGTGTATGGTCCTGTTTTTTAAAGTACTCTGCGGGACATATTTTTAGAAAAAGAGAATGGGTGTTTTTATCATTATCTTCTCCTGTACTTTTAACTCCGCCTAAACATTATGCCATCTTAGAAAAAATTATACGTATGTATAACCTTAAAGACTTTGACTTGTTAACCTTGAGGGATGCTCGCAAGATAGAAGTACAGTTAAATTTGCAAGAAGAAATATGTATGGTCTCTAATTTTTCTTATAATAGGTGTGTACAAATATGGAAAAAGGTAAACGAGCCATATCTTTTTAATGAGCACAAGGATTTAGCATGGATGATTATCCATGAGTGTCTTCCGGTAAGATTTTTCCAATATAGAAGAGGTCTAAATGCTGTATGTGTCTGTCCCCGGGATAATTGCAATATAGATGAAACTGTTTTGCACCTTTTCTGGAATTGTTATTTTGCACAAAAGGTTTTTAGACTAATTGGTTCTTTATTGAAATTCCTAACAGGTCTAAAAGTTTTAAATCATGAAGTTGTTTTATATGGCAAAAGTGATGGAGTTACAAAAGAAAAAGAGAGAATTTTGTGGATTTTTATCAACTGTACAAAAAATGTATTATGGAAAGTTCGTAATATCCTTGTCTTCAAAAGAGATTTTATTTGTGAAAAAGAATGTTTGAAGATGATATACAGTGAAGTTTACTTGTACTATTTAATTGATAAAAAGAGATATGGGCAGAAAAAAGCATTAGCTATATGGAATTTACATTTATGGAAAACAGTATTTGATGTATTGTAAACATTTTTTGTGATGTACTTAAGTTTTTGAGTTTTTTCAATAAAAATGTAAAAAAAAAAAATCTGTTCTTATCAGTTTAATATCTGATACGTCCCCTATCTGGGGACCATATATTAAATGGATTTTTGAGAACGGGGGCCGATTTCGAAGCTTGCTTCCGTCGCCCTATGCATTGACCCGATATGGCAGTATCTTCGGGTACAGTGCACCACCCCCTTACAGGGTTAAAAAGAAAGATTCCTACTTTCATTGCTACCTGCTTGCTGGCTAGCCAGCTAGCCAGCCCTGTGGGCCTTGCTGCTGCTGCAGCCAAAAAACAAAAGGTGGTGCTGCTGCTGCTTCTGCTGCTTCTGCTTCTGCTTGTGTCTGGCCCCTGTTGGAGCGTCCAGGCACAGGACTTCTGCTGCTGCTGACTAAATGGCCTCCTTAATTGGATCATTTGAGTAGCCAGCACACCTGTGCAGGTAGGGCATGACATGATAGGCAGCTGCCTTGATAGCGGGTGGGTGCTGAATGTTCCTAATTGACAAAATAAGATTAATGCTTATGAAGAAATATAAAATCTCATCCCTTCCCCAATATCGCGCCACACCCCTACCCCTTAATTCCCTGGTTGAACGTGATGGACATATGTCTTTTTTCGACCGTACTAACTATGTAACTATGTAACATAACATGGGGGGGGGGGGGTCTCCTGGCTGTTCACACAGGTGTGTCATTGCTGTACATTGACCATGCATTGCTTCTGTGGTATTGCAAAGGCAAAGACAAATGCTTCCAGCCATCCATTGCACTAATGGATTGGTCATCAGCTGGCTGTCTATGTCCCGCATCAATATAGACCAAAGTACAGAGGGTTAGGCTATGCTATTGTGCACCTACCTGATGCATCAGAAGGTGCGAGGCCCTTGCTAAATTCTGTGCACAGACTTTGAGATCTATGCTTTAGACTGTATCTAAACCTGCTCCAACATGGACTGACATTCTGGCCTACTTTCAGCCGATGCGACTTGTCTGTCGCTGAACAGTCGCTTTTTATGTATTCAGCACCTATGTATAATGTTGTAAAAATGCTCTAGAAGCTAAAGTCGCAGAAATGTCACACATATTTGGCCTGCAACTTTCTGTGCGACAAATTCAGACAGGAAAAATCAGTATAAATCCTTAGAAAATTATCCCCCAGTGTCTCCATCTGCTGGCGGTATTGAATAAGCATTGCTGCACTGATGGGGTATGCATTAGACGAAAAAAAAGAAGAAAAAGAAGAATAATACGCCCAGAAAAGAGGCGAAAAGGAGAAAAACGTAAAAAAACGTGAAAAAAAAGTAAGAGGAAGAGAAGGGAAAAAAAGGTGGAAATGGGTTTAAAAGTGATTTCGGCGGAGAAATATATATATATATATATATATATATATATATACGCGCACACACACACATATATATAAACGTATTCTCCGTTGAGATATTGCAGCCGCTGCTGTGTCCAGGCCCAGGAGCCTTAGCACTGTGCTGTGATGTCACTCAATACCACTGACATCACTAGGTGTAAACAACATCTCTCCTTTGCTGTGTATGTGACTATGGAGCTGTTTGGTGATGTCGTCTATTACGGCCTTCATAGAAGCAACAGGAGATTGTTGCATCCATCTTGAACCCTCAGAACTACAGTGCTATGATGTCACTGACTTCCACAGGCCTTGCAGAGTGTAAACAACAACAACCCAGCTTTGTTGTGTATGTAACCAAAGGGATTTGTGATGTCACCTAGAACCTTCACAGCAGCGACAGCTTTATGAGGAGCATCAGCACTGCTCTGCCTGAGCAGAACCATCACCGCCATAGGTTGTCAAATAACCCGGATTTAACCCACACAGGTAAGTCCAATGGGGTGCAGGCATGTCCTCTATGCTTACAGCTTCCCGTGGGTGTTGGTTTGATACCGTTTGGGGACAGCCAAGGAGGCATCTGCAGGCAACAAAGGTAGGTGTGTGCTTGTGTGTGTGTTTCCTATGCAGATCCTAAGCCCAGTGTCACATGCAAGTAGGAGGAGTAAGAAGGGTTCCTGGCAAATCCGGGTTATGGATTGCATTTAAAAAGGCCCCGTGGGAGTGCAATGGGCCCCTGTCTTGCTGCTTAGCAATAATGGTATGGGTTTAGGTTCTGCTGTGTGTACTGGTGGTTGACTGCCCCCCAGCCCAGAGTGTGCATGGAAAATTGTCTGGCAGCCTCCCTGACAGCAAGCAGTGATAGTGCCCATGAAGGGGACCCTGTTGGGCCCGCCCCTTTCACGGTTATCGCTTCTCGGCCTTTTGGCTAAGATCAAGTGTAGTATCTGTTCTTATCAGTTTAATATCTGATACGTCCCCTATCTGGGGACCATATATTAAATGGATTTTTGAGAACGGGGGCCGATTTCGAAGCTTGCTTCCGTCGCCCTATGCATTGACCCAATATGGCAGTATCTTCGGGTACAGTGCACCACCCCCTTACAGGGTTAAAAAGAAAGATTCCTACTTTCATTGCTACCTGCTTGCTGGCTAGCCAGCTAGCCAGCCCTGTGGGCCTTGCTGCTGCTGCAGCCAAAAAACAAAAGGTGGTGCTGCTGCTGCTTCTGCTGCTTCTGCTTCTGCTTGTGTCTGGCCCCTGTTGGAGCGTCCAGGCACAGGACTTCTGCTGCTGCTGACTAAATGGCCTCCTTAATTGGATCATTTGAGTAGCCAGCACACCTGTGCAGGTAGGGCATGACATGATAGGCAGCTGCCTTGATAGCGGGTGGGTGCTGAATGTTCCTAATTGACAAAATAAGATTAATGCTTATGAAGAAATATAAAATCTCATCCCTTCCCCAATATCGCGCCACACCCCTACCCCTTAATTCCCTGGTTGAACGTGATGGACATATGTCTTTTTTCGACCGTACTAACTATGTAACTATGTAACATAACATGGGGGGGGGTCTCCTGGCTGTTCACACAGGTGTGTCATTGCTGTACATTGACCATGCATTGCTTCTGTGGTATTGCAAAGGCAAAGACAAATGCTTCCAGCCATCCATTGCACTAATGGATTGGTCATCAGCTGGCTGTCTATGTCCCGCATCAATATAGACCAAAGTACAGAGGGTTAGGCTATGCTATTGTGCACCTACCTGATGCATCAGAAGGTGCGAGGCCCTTGCTAAATTCTGTGCACAGACTTTGAGATCTATGCTTTAGACTGTATCTAAACCTGCTCCAACATGGACTGACATTCTGGCCTACTTTCAGCCGATGCGACTTGTCTGTCGCTGAACAGTCGCTTTTTATGTATTCAGCACCTATGTATAATGTTGTAAAAATGCTCTAGAAGCTAAAGTCGCAGAAATGTCACACATATTTGGCCTGCAACTTTCTGTGCGACAAATTCAGACAGGAAAAATCAGTATAAATCCTTAGAAAATTATCCCCCAGTGTCTCCATCTGCTGGCGGTATTGAATAAGCATTGCTGCACTGATGGGGTATGCATTAGACGAAAAAAAAGAAGAAAAAGAAGAATAATACGCCCAGAAAAGAGGCGAAAAGGAGAAAAACGTAAAAAAACGTGAAAAAAAAGTAAGAGGAAGAGAAGGGAAAAAAAGGTGGAAATGGGTTTAAAAGTGATTTCGGCGGAGAAATATATATATATATATATATATATATATATATATATATATATACGCGCACACACACACATATATATAAACGTATTCTCCGTTGAGATATTGCAGCCGCTGCTGTGTCCAGGCCCAGGAGCCTTAGCACTGTGCTGTGATGTCACTCAATACCACTGACATCACTAGGTGTAAACAACATCTCTCCTTTGCTGTGTATGTGACTATGGAGCTGTTTGGTGATGTCGTCTATTACGGCCTTCATAGAAGCAACAGGAGATTGTTGCATCCATCTTGAACCCTCAGAACTACAGTGCTATGATGTCACTCACTTCCACAGGCCTTGCAGAGTGTAAACAACAACAACCCAGCTTTGTTGTGTATGTAACCAAAGGGATTTGTGATGTCACCTAGAACCTTCACAGCAGCGACAGCTTTATGAGGAGCATCAGCACTGCTCTGCCTGAGCAGAACCATCACCGCCATAGGTTGTCAAATAACCCGGATTTAACCCACACAGGTAAGTCCAATGGGGTGCAGGCATGTCCTCTATGCTTACAGCTTCCCGTGGGTGTTGGTTTGATACCGTTTGGGGACAGCCAAGGAGGCATCTGCAGGCAACAAAGGTAGGTGTGTGCTTGTGTGTGTGTTTCCTATGCAGATCCTAAGCCCAGTGTCACATGCAAGTAGGAGGAGTAAGAAGGGTTCCTGGCAAATCCGGGTTATGGATTGCATTTAAAAAGGCCCCGTGGGAGTGCAATGGGCCCCTGTCTTGCTGCTTAGCAATAATGGTATGGGTTTAGGTTCTGCTGTGTGTACTGGTGGTTGACTGCCCCCCAGCCCAGAGTGTGCATGGAAAATTGTCTGGCAGCCTCCCTGACAGCAAGCAGTGATAGTGCCCATGAAGGGGACCCTGTTGGGCCCGCCCCTTTCACGGTTATCGCTTCTCGGCCTTTTGGCTAAGATCAAGTGTAGTATCTGTTCTTATCAGTTTAATATCTGATACGTCCCCTATCTGGGGACCATATATTAAATGGATTTTTGAGAACGGGGGCCGATTTCGAAGCTTGCTTCCGTCGCCCTATGCATTGACCCAATATGGCAGTATCTTCGGGTACAGTGCACCACCCCCTTACAGGGTTAAAAAGAAAGATTCCTACTTTCATTGCTACCTGCTTGCTGGCTAGCCAGCTAGCCAGCCCTGTGGGCCTTGCTGCTGCTGCAGCCAAAAAACAAAAGGTGGTGCTGCTGCTGCTTCTGCTGCTTCTGCTTCTGCTTGTGTCTGGCCCCTGTTGGAGCGTCCAGGCACAGGACTTCTGCTGCTGCTGACTAAATGGCCTCCTTAATTGGATCATTTGAGTAGCCAGCACACCTGTGCAGGTAGGGCATGACATGATAGGCAGCTGCCTTGATAGCGGGTGGGTGCTGAATGTTCCTAATTGACAAAATAAGATTAATGCTTATGAAGAAATATAAAATCTCATCCCTTCCCCAATATCGCGCCACACCCCTACCCCTTAATTCCCTGGTTGAACGTGATGGACATATGTCTTTTTTCGACCGTACTAACTATGTAACTATGTAACATAACATGGGGGGGGGTCTCCTGGCTGTTCACACAGGTGTGTCATTGCTGTACATTGACCATGCATTGCTTCTGTGGTATTGCAAAGGCAAAGACAAATGCTTCCAGCCATCCATTGCACTAATGGATTGGTCATCAGCTGGCTGTCTATGTCCCGCATCAATATAGACCAAAGTACAGAGGGTTAGGCTATGCTATTGTGCACCTACCTGATGCATCAGAAGGTGCGAGGCCCTTGCTAAATTCTGTGCACAGACTTTGAGATCTATGCTTTAGACTGTATCTAAACCTGCTCCAACATGGACTGACATTCTGGCCTACTTTCAGCCGATGCGACTTGTCTGTCGCTGAACAGTCGCTTTTTATGTATTCAGCACCTATGTATAATGTTGTAAAAATGCTCTAGAAGCTAAAGTCGCAGAAATGTCACACATATTTGGCCTGCAACTTTCTGTGCGACAAATTCAGACAGGAAAAATCAGTATAAATCCTTAGAAAATTATCCCCCAGTGTCTCCATCTGCTGGCGGTATTGAATAAGCATTGCTGCACTGATGGGGTATGCATTAGACGAAAAAAAAGAAGAAAAAGAAGAATAATACGCCCAGAAAAGAGGCGAAAAGGAGAAAAACGTAAAAAAACGTGAAAAAAAAGTAAGAGGAAGAGAAGGGAAAAAAAGGTGGAAATGGGTTTAAAAGTGATTTCGGCGGAGAAATATATATATATATATATATATATATATATGTATATATATATATATATATATATATGCGCACACACACACATAGATATAAACGTATTCTCCGTTGAGATATTGCAGCCGCTGCTGTGTCCAGGCCCAGGAGCCTTAGCACTGTGCTGTGATGTCACTCAATACCACTGACATCACTAGGTGTAAACAACATCTCTCCTTTGCTGTGTATGTGACTATGGAGCTGTTTGGTGATGTCGTCTATTACGGCCTTCATAGAAGCAACAGGAGATTGTTGCATCCATCTTGAACCCTCAGAACTACAGTGCTATGATGTCACTCACTTCCACAGGCCTTGCAGAGTGTAAACAACAACAACCCAGCTTTGTTGTGTATGTAACCAAAGGGATTTGTGATGTCACCTAGAACCTTCACAGCAGCGACAGCTTTATGAGGAGCATCAGCACTGCTCTGCCTGAGCAGAACCATCACCGCCATAGGTTGTCAAATAACCCGGATTTAACCCACACAGGTAAGTCCAATGGGGTGCAGGCATGTCCTCTATGCTTACAGCTTCCCGTGGGTGTTGGTTTGATACCGTTTGGGGACAGCCAAGGAGGCATCTGCAGGCAACAAAGGTAGGTGTGTGCTTGTGTGTGTGTTTCCTATGCAGATCCTAAGCCCAGTGTCACATGCAAGTAGGAGGAGTAAGAAGGGTTCCTGGCAAATCCGGGTTATGGATTGCATTTAAAAAGGCCCCGTGGGAGTGCAATGGGCCCCTGTCTTGCTGCTTAGCAATAATGGTATGGGTTTAGGTTCTGCTGTGTGTACTGGTGGTTGACTGCCCCCCAGCCCAGAGTGTGCATGGAAAATTGTCTGGCAGCCTCCCTGACAGCAAGCAGTGATAGTGCCCATGAAGGGGACCTTGTTGGGCCCGCCCCTTTCACGGTTATCGCTTCTCGGCCTTTTGGCTAAGATCAAGTGTAGTATCTGTTCTTATCAGTTTAATATCTGATACGTCCCCTATCTGGGGACCATATATTAAATGGATTTTTGAGAACGGGGGCCGATTTCGAAGCTTGCTTCCGTCGCCCTATGCATTGACCCGATATGGCAGTATCTTCGGGTACAGTGCACCACCCCCTTACAGGGTTAAAAAGAAAGATTCCTACTTTCATTGCTACCTGCTTGCTGGCTAGCCAGCTAGCCAGCCCTGTGGGCCTTGCTGCTGCTGCAGCCAAAAAACAAAAGGTGGTGCTGCTGCTGCTTCTGCTGCTTCTGCTTCTGCTTGTGTCTGGCCCCTGTTGGAGCGTCCAGGCACAGGACTTCTGCTGCTGCTGACTAAATGGCCTCCTTAATTGGATCATTTGAGTAGCCAGCACACCTGTGCAGGTAGGGCATGACATGATAGGCAGCTGCCTTGATAGCGGGTGGGTGCTGAATGTTCCTAATTGACAAAATAAGATTAATGCTTATGAAGAAATATAAAATCTCATCCCTTCCCCAATATCGCGCCACACCCCTACCCCTTAATTCCCTGGTTGAACGTGATGGACATATGTCTTTTTTCGACCGTACTAACTATGTAACTATGTAACATAACATGGGGGGGGGGGGGGGGTCTCCTGGCTGTTCACACAGGTGTGTCATTGCTGTACATTGACCATGCATTGCTTCTGTGGTATTGCAAAGGCAAAGACAAATGCTTCCAGCCATCCATTGCACTAATGGATTGGTCATCAGCTGGCTGTCTATGTCCCGCATCAATATAGACCAAAGTACAGAGGGTTAGGCTATGCTATTGTGCACCTACCTGATGCATCAGAAGGTGCGAGGCCCTTGCTAAATTCTGTGCACAGACTTTGAGATCTATGCTTTAGACTGTATCTAAACCTGCTCCAACATGGACTGACATTCTGGCCTACTTTCAGCCGATGCGACTTGTCTGTCGCTGAACAGTCGCTTTTTATGTATTCAGCACCTATGTATAATGTTGTAAAAATGCTCTAGAAGCTAAAGTCGCAGAAATGTCACACATATTTGGCCTGCAACTTTCTGTGCGACAAATTCAGACAGGAAAAATCAGTATAAATCCTTAGAAAATTATCCCCCAGTGTCTCCATCTGCTGGCGGTATTGAATAAGCATTGCTGCACTGATGGGGTATGCATTAGACGAAAAAAAAGAAGAAAAAGAAGAATAATACGCCCAGAAAAGAGGCGAAAAGGAGAAAAACGTAAAAAAACGTGAAAAAAAAGTAAGAGGAAGAGAAGGGAAAAAAAGGTGGAAATGGGTTTAAAAGTGATTTCGGCGGAGAAATATATATATATATATATATATATATATATATATATATATGCGCACACACACACATAGATATAAACGTATTCTCCGTTGAGATATTGCAGCCGCTGCTGTGTCCAGGCCCAGGAGCCTTAGCACTGTGCTGTGATGTCACTCAATACCACTGACATCACTAGGTGTAAACAACATCTCTCCTTTGCTGTGTATGTGACTATGGAGCTGTTTGGTGATGTCGTCTATTACGGCCTTCATAGAAGCAACAGGAGATTGTTGCATCCATCTTGAACCCTCAGAACTACAGTGCTATGATGTCACTCACTTCCACAGGCCTTGCAGAGTGTAAACAACAACAACCCAGCTTTGTTGTGTATGTAACCAAAGGGATTTGTGATGTCACCTAGAACCTTCACAGCAGCGACAGCTTTATGAGGAGCATCAGCACTGCTCTGCCTGAGCAGAACCATCACCGCCATAGGTTGTCAAATAACCCGGATTTAACCCACACAGGTAAGTCCAATGGGGTGCAGGCATGTCCTCTATGCTTACAGCTTCCCGTGGGTGTTGGTTTGATACCGTTTGGGGACAGCCAAGGAGGCATCTGCAGGCAACAAAGGTAGGTGTGTGCTTGTGTGTGTGTTTCCTATGCAGATCCTAAGCCCAGTGTCACATGCAAGTAGGAGGAGTAAGAAGGGTTCCTGGCAAATCCGGGTTATGGATTGCATTTAAAAAGGCCCCGTGGGAGTGCAATGGGCCCCTGTCTTGCTGCTTAGCAATAATGGTATGGGTTTAGGTTCTGCTGTGTGTACTGGTGGTTGACTGCCCCCCAGCCCAGAGTGTGCATGGAAAATTGTCTGGCAGCCTCCCTGACAGCAAGCAGTGATAGTGCCCATGAAGGGGACCTTGTTGGGCCCGCCCCTTTCACGGTTATCGCTTCTCGGCCTTTTGGCTAAGATCAAGTGTAGTATCTGTTCTTATCAGTTTAATATCTGATACGTCCCCTATCTGGGGACCATATATTAAATGGATTTTTGAGAACGGGGGCCGATTTCGAAGCTTGCTTCCGTCGCCCTATGCATTGACCCGATATGGCAGTATCTTCGGGTACAGTGCACCACCCCCTTACAGGGTTAAAAAGAAAGATTCCTACTTTCATTGCTACCTGCTTGCTGGCTAGCCAGCTAGCCAGCCCTGTGGGCCTTGCTGCTGCTGCAGCCAAAAAACAAAAGGTGGTGCTGCTTCTGCTGCTTCTGCTTCTGCTTGTGTCTGGCCCCTGTTGGAGCGTCCAGGCACAGGACTTCTGCTGCTGCTGACTAAATGGCCTCCTTAATTGGATCATTTGAGTAGCCAGCACACCTGTGCAGGTAGGGCATGACATGATAGGCAGCTGCCTTGATAGCGGGTGGGTGCTGAATGTTCCTAATTGACAAAATAAGATTAATGCTTATGAAGAAATATAAAATCTCATCCCTTCCCCAATATCGCGCCACACCCCTACCCCTTAATTCCCTGGTTGAACGTGATGGACATATGTCTTTTTTCGACCGTACTAACTATGTAACTATGTAACATAACATGGGGGGGGGTCTCCTGGCTGTTCACACAGGTGTGTCATTGCTGTACATTGACCATGCATTGCTTCTGTGGTATTGCAAAGGCAAAGACAAATGCTTCCAGCCATCCATTGCACTAATGGATTGGTCATCAGCTGGCTGTCTATGTCCCGCATCAATATAGACCAAAGTACAGAGGGTTAGGCTATGCTATTGTGCACCTACCTGATGCATCAGAAGGTGCGAGGCCCTTGCTAAATTCTGTGCACAGACTTTGAGATCTATGCTTTAGACTGTATCTAAACCTGCTCCAACATGGACTGACATTCTGGCCTACTTTCAGCCGATGCGACTTGTCTGTCGCTGAACAGTCGCTTTTTATGTATTCAGCACCTATGTATAATGTTGTAAAAATGCTCTAGAAGCTAAAGTCGCAGAAATGTCACACATATTTGGCCTGCAACTTTCTGTGCGACAAATTCAGACAGGAAAAATCAGTATAAATCCTTAGAAAATTATCCCCCAGTGTCTCCATCTGCTGGCGGTATTGAATAAGCATTGCTGCACTGATGGGGTATGCATTAGACGAAAAAAAAGAAGAAAAAGAAGAATAATACGCCCAGAAAAGAGGCGAAAAGGAGAAAAACGTAAAAAAACGTGAAAAAAAAGTAAGAGGAAGAGAAGGGAAAAAAAGGTGGAAATGGGTTTAAAAGTGATTTCGGCGGAGAAATATATATATATATATATATATATATATATATATATATATATATATGCGCACACACACACATAGATATAAACGTATTCTCCGTTGAGATATTGCAGCCGCTGCTGTGTCCAGGCCCAGGAGCCTTAGCACTGTGCTGTGATGTCACTCAATACCACTGACATCACTAGGTGTAAACAACATCTCTCCTTTGCTGTGTATGTGACTATGGAGCTGTTTGGTGATGTCGTCTATTACGGCCTTCATAGAAGCAACAGGAGATTGTTGCATCCATCTTGAACCCTCAGAACTACAGTGCTATGATGTCACTCACTTCCACAGGCCTTGCAGAGTGTAAACAACAACAACCCAGCTTTGTTGTGTATGTAACCAAAGGGATTTGTGATGTCACCTAGAACCTTCACAGCAGCGACAGCTTTATGAGGAGCATCAGCACTGCTCTGCCTGAGCAGAACCATCACCGCCATAGGTTGTCAAATAACCCGGATTTAACCCACACAGGTAAGTCCAATGGGGTGCAGGCATGTCCTCTATGCTTACAGCTTCCCGTGGGTGTTGGTTTGATACCGTTTGGGGACAGCCAAGGAGGCATCTGCAGGCAACAAAGGTAGGTGTGTGCTTGTGTGTGTGTTTCCTATGCAGATCCTAAGCCCAGTGTCACATGCAAGTAGGAGGAGTAAGAAGGGTTCCTGGCAAATCCGGGTTATGGATTGCATTTAAAAAGGCCCCGTGGGAGTGCAATGGGCCCCTGTCTTGCTGCTTAGCAATAATGGTATGGGTTTAGGTTCTGCTGTGTGTACTGGTGGTTGACTGCCCCCCAGCCCAGAGTGTGCATGGAAAATTGTCTGGCAGCCTCCCTGACAGCAAGCAGTGATAGTGCCCATGAAGGGGACCTTGTTGGGCCCGCCCCTTTCACGGTTATCGCTTCTCGGCCTTTTGGCTAAGATCAAGTGTAGTAATACAGGAGATCTGGTCAGAAGGTACTCGGGTACCCCTCTCCTCGGCCTTGTGGGATCGCCCAGGTTTATTGCCTGGGCTTCACCCACTTGTTGCTATTGGGGAGAGGGCCTAGTCCCAGGGTAACGAGTAGCGATCGCCTCTCAAGACCTTCGGGTGGAGAGAGGTTAGAACCATGGATGATGATCCGGATCCAGGTTCTGTGCCGGCATACGCAAGGATCAAAAACACCGTGAGAGTCATTCTCACGGATGATACCAAAAGGGCGGACGATTTGAAATTCGTAGTAGAGGACGTGCTCGGAGGAGTTTTCGGAATACAGAAGGGCGAGATATTGGCAATCCAGGACTACCCGAAGCGTAAAATTTTTGATGTGACGTTCACACAAAATGGCATCCACAGAGATTTTGTTACCAGAGCTGCTGCGAGTAAAGACAAAAAGCTTCAGGGTGTCCGGATTATTGAGCACGTTCTAGACGATATTAAGCTGGTGGTAGTAAAGATGTATTCCCCTTTCGCCAACCTACACGATGTTGAGTTGTTTTTACAAGTCTATTTTAGTAAGGTTGAGTGCAGAGGAAAAATCATGAACAGCTGTGGCATCTGGACATCTAAGTGGAGATTTCAGGTTACATGCAAAAAAGATGACAGATTGCCAGGGGGAATACAACTACCACCAGCTCGTTTTAAAATAAATAATATGTGTGGCGACCTCTTTTATGCGGGGATGCCAAGCTACTGCAGGAAGTGTCACAGATATGGACACACAAAAGAAAACTGTGAAAGTACATGCAAAAAATGTGGTAGCACACAGCACGAGACAGAGAAATGCACAAGAGGAGGGAGGTGCAATTTCTGTCAACAATTCGGTCACCTTTTCTCCTCTTGTCCCCACAGACATAGGACGGAGCAGCAGTGGCAACCCTGGAGGCAGCAAGGACAGCAACCGGGACACCAGCCGAGGCAAGCAGAGCCAGTGATTACCCCCCCACAAGAGGTAAGCGGTGAGATGGAGAAGGAGAAAGACCCCCCTCAGGCAAAAGGAGGGGACCCTAAAGAGCAGAGGATGGCCAAAAAACGTGCAAGTGGTGAAAAAACTGGCCCCCAGGAGCATGCTGGGTTAAGAGAGGAGCGGACGGCGGCCGAATCCGCTCCTCAGCAACCTCTGGCTCAGGGTCCCCCTGAGAGCGATGATCCGGGTGGAGAGGTGAAGGTTAAAAGGCGGAGGGGCTCCAGAAGACTCTATTCGGAGGCGGTCCAGGGGGAGCCGATGGAAGTACCTGCAGATGCAGGGAACCCAAGTGACGTTCCTCCACAGGTCCCCATAGGGGATACCCCCCCTCCTCCCTGCCAGGAGGAGGTTTCAGGGGTGACCGTCTCTGAGGTACCAGAGACGGAACTAAGTGAACACCCGACCCCTATGGAGGGGCAAGAGGTGGAAGAACCCAATGAGTCTGGAGCCCTGATTGCCAGGATGCCCGAGAACAACTATGCCTCAATCATGATGGAGGAGGGGGGTCGGCTGAGTGATGGTGCCTCCTCTCCTGCTTCCTCTATGCGTACAGTTGAGTCAGATTTTGGGGGGTATGAGGCTTCGGAGGGGGAATCAGAGGTGTAAGACGTTTTCTTGTACATTCCCATGGCTGAGTTGTCCGGTCTGTCCTTGAACGTGAGAAGTGTGAGCGCCAGAGTAAGAAGGGTTGCCCTATTTAATTACTTGTCGGTTTTTGCTGCTTCCGTCCTTTTCCTGCAGGAATGTGGCATCCCGCACAGATTAAATTATAAAGAATATGAAGATGATTGGGTGCACGGTCCATCAGTCTGGTCTGGATCAAATGAGTCCAGATCAGCAGGGGTCGCCATACTTTTTAAAGGGAACGTTTTAATTGAGAGTTTTAACGAAATTTTACCAGGCAGAATTTTATTGGTCAGCGCTTTTATTAATGGTATTAAATGGCAGTTTTTAAATTTTTATGGTTCTCCTGATAAGAATGAAAGAATAAAAATGTTGGAGATTTTACCCCTTTTTATTAACAATTCTAGTCCTCTTGTTTTATCAGGTGATTTTAATTGTATTTTAAGGGGAGAACGCCGTTTTTCGAACGCAGTGAGTAGGAACTATGATAAGACGTCTTTTATGTTAAAAAACTTGATTTTAGATTTTAATCTCACTGATGTTTTTAAAAAATGTAATTTTAACGTACCAGAGGAAGACGGTGTTACCTGGAGCAATGCAAGCTGTAGCTCCAGGATAGATTTTATTTTTTGTTCTTATCAAGTACTGCCTTTTAACTGTGATCTTTTTACCAATGTTTTTTCTGACCATAAATTATTGTATTTTAAAGTTAAAAGTGATTTTAAAAGGAGAACTGGTAGGAATGCCTGGAAGTTAAACGTGTCCCTTTTAGAAGATCCGCAGGTTTTATCAGATTTTATCACCTTTTACAAGGAATGCAGACGAGTAAAAGACCCCAACACTCCCACCAGTATCTGGTGGGAAAAAATGAAACTAAAAATAAAAGAATTTTTTATCCGTGTTGGGGTTAGGAAAGCTAAAGAAAAACGTGAATTTTATAATATCCTAAATACTCGTCTGCAAACCCTGTACAAATTCAGAGCACATGGGATGGAGGTGGAGAAGGAGGTACATGATCTTAAAAAAGAAATAACTAAGTGCCTGGAGCAGAAAGGAAAAGAAATTATCTTTAGGTCTCGAATACAGCATCTTGAGGAAAACGAGACCTGCTCCAGGTATTTTTTTAAGAAAATACATGAAAATAGAAGGTTAATAGAAAACATTGAAGGAGTGAATGATGTACAGGGTATTTTAAAAAAGGTGCAAGAGTTTTATGCGGATCTTTTTAATGTAAAACACATTGATGAATGTTTTATGAATGACTCGTTAAAGGAGATCACCAATTTTTTAGATCCTGTCTCACAGTCTTTTTTATTGCAGAATATTTCAGAGCAGGAGATTTTAGAGACCGTCAAGAGTTTTAAAACAGGTAAAGTGCCTGGGCCGGATGGTATACCCATTGAATTTTATGTTACTTTTTATGGTATTTTAAAAGAAGATTTGTTCTCCCTTTTTACGGAAGTCTTTAAGTCTAAAATCCTCCCAGGCTCATGGAAGAAGGGTGATGTCTCCCTGCTATTCAAAAAGGGAGACCGGTCGGAACTCAAAAACTGGAGACCAATCACCCTTCTGAACTGCGACTATAAAATAATGTCGAAACTGTGTGCTAACCGCTTAAAGAACGTAATCCATAAAATAATTCATACAAACCAAGTCTGTGGGGTGCCTGGGAGGAGTTTATGGGAGAACCTAAACCTTTTAAAGGATGTAATTAGCGA
Source organism: Hyla sarda (assembly GCF_029499605.1). Classification (NCBI taxonomy): domain Eukaryota; kingdom Metazoa; phylum Chordata; class Amphibia; order Anura; family Hylidae; genus Hyla; species Hyla sarda. The sequence goes on along the minus strand of NW_026610468.1, from coordinate 172,598 downwards.
CACCAAATTAAGAAAAGGAAAGCTGGCGGTTTTATCCATAGATTTTGAAAAAGCTTTCGACAGGGTGTCGCATTTTTATCTTTTTAAGGTTTTAGAGAAAATGGGTATACCTGATGGCTTTTTATTGTCTCTTAGAGCTTTTTATGATAACTGTACTAGTAAAATTTTAGTAAATGGTTTTAAGACACAGGGCGTGATTTTAAATTCCGGAGTGAAGCAGGGGTGTCCCTTGTCCCCACTACTCTTCATTTGCGCAATAGAGCCTCTTTTATGTACAATACGAAAGGATAAGCAGATCCATGGAGTCCCCCTGCCAGGAGGAGGGGGACTAGAGGCGAAGGTAGTGGGGTACATGGACGATGTTGCGGTGTTTTGCAGGGACACCCCATCGCTTCAGAAGACGCTAAAACAGATTCAATATTTTAATTGTGCCTCCGGTTTTAAAGTCAATTTTAACAAAAGTAACATTTTAAACATAGGCGGAATGCCTTTGTATGATGTGCCCGTCCCTGTGTCTGAGTCGGTGCAGATTTTAGGTGTCTCCTTTGACGAGTCTAATAATGGTTTTAATAGCTGGGACTTGGTGGCTCAAAAAATAAATAAGAAAATATGTATGTGGAACATGCGAGAACTTACAATGGAAGGGAAGGTTTTAATTACAAAAATGGTGCTTTTACCTATTTTATTGAATTTAAGTCTGGTTTTCCCACCCCCCGAAATGGTTCTAAAGAAAATAACAAAAGCTTGTTTTACTTTCTTTTGGAGTTCTAAGAGCGAAAAATTAAAGAGACAAATTGTGATAAAACCGAACTCCAGGGGCGGTAAGGATTTTCCAGATTTTAAAGCTTTCCTTTTAATAAAGTTTTTTAGCATGTGTTTTACTACTGTTTTTAAAGATAGCTACTGGTCTTATTTTGTTCGTTTTAATACTGGTTATTTTATGCGGAGGAACGGCTGGTTTTCTACAGTTTTAAGTTGCCCTTATTCTTTGAATTTACCCCCTCAATACATGATTTTAGGAAAAATTTTTAACTTATATAATTTTAAAGGTAAAAGTGTTCAGGATCTGTGCAATAGCAAAAAACTACTAAAGGAAATAAAAGAAACCAGTACCGTGACTCCCATCAAAAATTTTAACGAACAGAAGTGTATACAGATTTGGAAGATGTTGAGTATTAATTATCTTTTTAATTCACAGAAGGACCTGGCCTGGAGCTGCGCACACGAGTGTCTTCCATGCCGGGCATTCCAGCACCGAAGAGGATTATCCAACTCTGCAACCTGCCCGAGGGAGGGATGCCGACAAGAGGAGACCGTGCACCATCTAATATGGACTTGTTTTTACTCGCAGAAAATATGGACAAAGATACTCCCTCTGGTAAAAAGGATAACTGGACTAAAAGACTTAAATATTGCAGTGGTTTTTTATGGTTGCCTGGAATGCCCAACACGGACTCAAGAGACTATTGCATGGAAGATCATAAACTGTGTGAAGGCAGCTCTGTGGAAGGCCAGGAATATTTTATTGTTCAAGCATGAGGTTTTATCTGTGAAAGACATTTTATCTATCTGTTTTTATGAAATGTACCAGTACTATCTTTTAGACAAGAAGAGATTTCCGCTTTTATCTAGAAAATGGTTTTTAAAAGAATGGAATTCTATCTTGTAAAGCCACCAAGTGCCCATTTTATGTTTTAATATGTTGTAAATATGTTATTTATATGTAAATGTTTTTATTGACATATTTGCACAACTTTGTTAACATTATTTAATTTTTAATAAAGTTGCCCCCGTAAGGGTAGTCAAGTTAAAAAAAAAAATCTGTTCTTATCAGTTTAATATCTGATACGTCCCCTATCTGGGGACCATATATTAAATGGATTTTTGAGAACGGGGGCCGATTTCGAAGCTTGCTTCCGTCGCCCTATGCATTGACCCGATATGGCAGTATCTTCGGGTACAGTGCACCACCCCCTTACAGGGTTAAAAAGAAAGATTCCTACTTTCATTGCTACCTGCTTGCTGGCTAGCCAGCTAGCCAGCCCTGTGGGCCTTGCTGCTGCTGCAGCCAAAAAACAAAAGGTGGTGCTGCTGCTGCTTCTGCTGCTTCTGCTTCTGCTTGTGTCTGGCCCCTGTTGGAGCGTCCAGGCACAGGACTTCTGCTGCTGCTGACTAAATGGCCTCCTTAATTGGATCATTTGAGTAGCCAGCACACCTGTGCAGGTAGGGCATGACATGATAGGCAGCTGCCTTGATAGCGGGTGGGTGCTGAATGTTCCTAATTGACAAAATAAGATTAATGCTTATGAAGAAATATAAAATCTCATCCCTTCCCCAATATCGCGCCACACCCCTACCCCTTAATTCCCTGGTTGAACGTGATGGACATATGTCTTTTTTCGACCGTACTAACTATGTAACTATGTAACATAACATGGGGGGGGGGGGGGGGGTCTCCTGGCTGTTCACACAGGTGTGTCATTGCTGTACATTGACCATGCATTGCTTCTGTGGTATTGCAAAGGCAAAGACAAATGCTTCCAGCCATCCATTGCACTAATGGATTGGTCATCAGCTGGCTGTCTATGTCCCGCATCAATATAGACCAAAGTACAGAGGGTTAGGCTATGCTATTGTGCACCTACCTGATGCATCAGAAGGTGCGAGGCCCTTGCTAAATTCTGTGCACAGACTTTGAGATCTATGCTTTAGACTGTATCTAAACCTGCTCCAACATGGACTGACATTCTGGCCTACTTTCAGCCGATGCGACTTGTCTGTCGCTGAACAGTCGCTTTTTATGTATTCAGCACCTATGTATAATGTTGTAAAAATGCTCTAGAAGCTAAAGTCGCAGAAATGTCACACATATTTGGCCTGCAACTTTCTGTGCGACAAATTCAGACAGGAAAAATCAGTATAAATCCTTAGAAAATTATCCCCCAGTGTCTCCATCTGCTGGCGGTATTGAATAAGCATTGCTGCACTGATGGGGTATGCATTAGACGAAAAAAAAGAAGAAAAAGAAGAATAATACGCCCAGAAAAGAGGCGAAAAGGAGAAAAACGTAAAATAACGTGAAAAAAAAGTAAGAGGAAGAGAAGGGAAAAAAAGGTGGAAATGGGTTTAAAAGTGATTTCGGCGGAGAAATATATATATATATATATATATATATATATATATATATATGCGCACACACACACATAGATATAAACGTATTCTCCGTTGAGATATTGCAGCCGCTGCTGTGTCCAGGCCCAGGAGCCTTAGCACTGTGCTGTGATGTCACTCAATACCACTGACATCACTAGGTGTAAACAACATCTCTCCTTTGCTGTGTATGTGACTATGGAGCTGTTTGGTGATGTCGTCTATTACGGCCTTCATAGAAGCAACAGGAGATTGTTGCATCCATCTTGAACCCTCAGAACTACAGTGCTATGATGTCACTCACTTCCACAGGCCTTGCAGAGTGTAAACAACAACAACCCAGCTTTGTTGTGTATGTAACCAAAGGGATTTGTGATGTCACCTAGAACCTTCACAGCAGCGACAGCTTTATGAGGAGCATCAGCACTGCTCTGCCTGAGCAGAACCATCACCGCCATAGGTTGTCAAATAACCCGGATTTAACCCACACAGGTAAGTCCAATGGGGTGCAGGCATGTCCTCTATGCTTACAGCTTCCCGTGGGTGTTGGTTTGATACCGTTTGGGGACAGCCAAGGAGGCATCTGCAGGCAACAAAGGTAGGTGTGTGCTTGTGTGTGTGTTTCCTATGCAGATCCTAAGCCCAGTGTCACATGCAAGTAGGAGGAGTAAGAAGGGTTCCTGGCAAATCCGGGTTATGGATTGCATTTAAAAAGGCCCCGTGGGAGTGCAATGGGCCCCTGTCTTGCTGCTTAGCAATAATGGTATGGGTTTAGGTTCTGCTGTGTGTACTGGTGGTTGACTGCCCCCCAGCCCAGAGTGTGCATGGAAAATTGTCTGGCAGCCTCCCTGACAGCAAGCAGTGATAGTGCCCATGAAGGGGACCTTGTTGGGCCCGCCCCTTTCACGGTTATCGCTTCTCGGCCTTTTGGCTAAGATCAAGTGTAGTATCTGTTCTTATCAGTTTAATATCTGATACGTCCCCTATCTGGGGACCATATATTAAATGGATTTTTGAGAACGGGGGCCGATTTCGAAGCTTGCTTCCGTCGCCCTATGCATTGACCCGATATGGCAGTATCTTCGGGTACAGTGCACCACCCCCTTACAGGGTTAAAAAGAAAGATTCCTACTTTCATTGCTACCTGCTTGCTGGCTAGCCAGCTAGCCAGCCCTGTGGGCCTTGCTGCTGCTGCAGCCAAAAAACAAAAGGTGGTGCTGCTGCTGCTTCTGCTGCTTCTGCTTCTGCTTGTGTCTGGCCCCTGTTGGAGCGTCCAGGCACAGGACTTCTGCTGCTGCTGACTAAATGGCCTCCTTAATTGGATCATTTGAGTAGCCAGCACACCTGTGCAGGTAGGGCATGACATGATAGGCAGCTGCCTTGATAGCGGGTGGGTGCTGAATGTTCCTAATTGACAAAATAAGATTAATGCTTATGAAGAAATATAAAATCTCATCCCTTCCCCAATATCGCGCCACACCCCTACCCCTTAATTCCCTGGTTGAACGTGATGGACATATGTCTTTTTTCGACCGTACTAACTATGTAACTATGTAACATAACATGGGGGGGGGGGGGGGTCTCCTGGCTGTTCACACAGGTGTGTCATTGCTGTACATTGACCATGCATTGCTTCTGTGGTATTGCAAAGGCAAAGACAAATGCTTCCAGCCATCCATTGCACTAATGGATTGGTCATCAGCTGGCTGTCTATGTCCCGCATCAATATAGACCAAAGTACAGAGGGTTAGGCTATGCTATTGTGCACCTACCTGATGCATCAGAAGGTGCGAGGCCCTTGCTAAATTCTGTGCACAGACTTTGAGATCTATGCTTTAGACTGTATCTAAACCTGCTCCAACATGGACTGACATTCTGGCCTACTTTCAGCCGATGCGACTTGTCTGTCGCTGAACAGTCGCTTTTTATGTATTCAGCACCTATGTATAATGTTGTAAAAATGCTCTAGAAGCTAAAGTCGCAGAAATGTCACACATATTTGGCCTGCAACTTTCTGTGCGACAAATTCAGACAGGAAAAATCAGTATAAATCCTTAGAAAATTATCCCCCAGTGTCTCCATCTGCTGGCGGTATTGAATAAGCATTGCTGCACTGATGGGGTATGCATTAGACGAAAAAAAAGAAGAAAAAGAAGAATAATACGCCCAGAAAAGAGGCGAAAAGGAGAAAAACGTAAAAAAACGTGAAAAAAAAGTAAGAGGAAGAGAAGGGAAAAAAAGGTGGAAATGGGTTTAAAAGTGATTTCGGCGGAGATATATATATATATATATATATATATATATATATATATATATATGCGCACACACACACATAGATATAAACGTATTCTCCGTTGAGATATTGCAGCCGCTGCTGTGTCCAGGCCCAGGAGCCTTAGCACTGTGCTGTGATGTCACTCAATACCACTGACATCACTAGGTGTAAACAACATCTCTCCTTTGCTGTGTATGTGACTATGGAGCTGTTTGGTGATGTCGTCTATTACGGCCTTCATAGAAGCAACAGGAGATTGTTGCATCCATCTTGAACCCTCAGAACTACAGTGCTATGATGTCACTCACTTCCACAGGCCTTGCAGAGTGTAAACAACAACAACCCAGCTTTGTTGTGTATGTAACCAAAGGGATTTGTGATGTCACCTAGAACCTTCACAGCAGCGACAGCTTTATGAGGAGCATCAGCACTGCTCTGCCTGAGCAGAACCATCACCGCCATAGGTTGTCAAATAACCCGGATTTAACCCACACAGGTAAGTCCAATGGGGTGCAGGCATGTCCTCTATGCTTACAGCTTCCCGTGGGTGTTGGTTTGATACCGTTTGGGGACAGCCAAGGAGGCATCTGCAGGCAACAAAGGTAGGTGTGTGCTTGTGTGTGTGTTTCCTATGCAGATCCTAAGCCCAGTGTCACATGCAAGTAGGAGGAGTAAGAAGGGTTCCTGGCAAATCCGGGTTATGGATTGCATTTAAAAAGGCCCCGTGGGAGTGCAATGGGCCCCTGTCTTGCTGCTTAGCAATAATGGTATGGGTTTAGGTTCTGCTGTGTGTACTGGTGGTTGACTGCCCCCCAGCCCAGAGTGTGCATGGAAAATTGTCTGGCAGCCTCCCTGACAGCAAGCAGTGATAGTGCCCATGAAGGGGACCTTGTTGGGCCCGCCCCTTTCACGGTTATCGCTTCTCGGCCTTTTGGCTAAGATCAAGTGTAGTATCTGTTCTTATCAGTTTAATATCTGATACGTCCCCTATCTGGGGACCATATATTAAATGGATTTTTGAGAACGGGGGCCGATTTCGAAGCTTGCTTCCGTCGCCCTATGCATTGACCCGATATGGCAGTATCTTCGGGTACAGTGCACCACCCCCTTACAGGGTTAAAAAGAAAGATTCCTACTTTCATTGCTACCTGCTTGCTGGCTAGCCAGCTAGCCAGCCCTGTGGGCCTTGCTGCTGCTGCAGCCAAAAAACAAAAGGTGGTGCTGCTTCTGCTGCTTCTGCTTCTGCTTGTGTCTGGCCCCTGTTGGAGCGTCCAGGCACAGGACTTCTGCTGCTGCTGACTAAATGGCCTCCTTAATTGGATCATTTGAGTAGCCAGCACACCTGTGCAGGTAGGGCATGACATGATAGGCAGCTGCCTTGATAGCGGGTGGGTGCTGAATGTTCCTAATTGACAAAATAAGATTAATGCTTATGAAGAAATATAAAATCTCATCCCTTCCCCAATATCGCGCCACACCCCTACCCCTTAATTCCCTGGTTGAACGTGATGGACATATGTCTTTTTTCGACCGTACTAACTATGTAACTATGTAACATAACATGGGGGGGGGGGTCTCCTGGCTGTTCACACAGGTGTGTCATTGCTGTACATTGACCATGCATTGCTTCTGTGGTATTGCAAAGGCAAAGACAAATGCTTCCAGCCATCCATTGCACTAATGGATTGGTCATCAGCTGGCTGTCTATGTCCCGCATCAATATAGACCAAAGTACAGAGGGTTAGGCTATGCTATTGTGCACCTACCTGATGCATCAGAAGGTGCGAGGCCCTTGCTAAATTCTGTGCACAGACTTTGAGATCTATGCTTTAGACTGTATCTAAACCTGCTCCAACATGGACTGACATTCTGGCCTACTTTCAGCCGATGCGACTTGTCTGTCGCTGAACAGTCGCTTTTTATGTATTCAGCACCTATGTATAATGTTGTAAAAATGCTCTAGAAGCTAAAGTCGCAGAAATGTCACACATATTTGGCCTGCAACTTTCTGTGCGACAAATTCAGACAGGAAAAATCAGTATAAATCCTTAGAAAATTATCCCCCAGTGTCTCCATCTGCTGGCGGTATTGAATAAGCATTGCTGCACTGATGGGGTATGCATTAGACGAAAAAAAAGAAGAAAAAGAAGAATAATACGCCCAGAAAAGAGGCGAAAAGGAGAAAAACGTAAAAAAACGTGAAAAAAAAGTAAGAGGAAGAGAAGGGAAAAAAAGGTGGAAATGGGTTTAAAAGTGATTTCGGCGGAGAATATATATATATATATATATATATATATATATATATATATATATATGCGCACACACACACATAGATATAAACGTATTCTCCGTTGAGATATTGCAGCCGCTGCTGTGTCCAGGCCCAGGAGCCTTAGCACTGTGCTGTGATGTCACTCAATACCACTGACATCACTAGGTGTAAACAACATCTCTCCTTTGCTGTGTATGTGACTATGGAGCTGTTTGGTGATGTCGTCTATTACGGCCTTCATAGAAGCAACAGGAGATTGTTGCATCCATCTTGAACCCTCAGAACTACAGTGCTATGATGTCACTCACTTCCACAGGCCTTGCAGAGTGTAAACAACAACAACCCAGCTTTGTTGTGTATGTAACCAAAGGGATTTGTGATGTCACCTAGAACCTTCACAGCAGCGACAGCTTTATGAGGAGCATCAGCACTGCTCTGCCTGAGCAGAACCATCACCGCCATAGGTTGTCAAATAACCCGGATTTAACCCACACAGGTAAGTCCAATGGGGTGCAGGCATGTCCTCTATGCTTACAGCTTCCCGTGGGTGTTGGTTTGATACCGTTTGGGGACAGCCAAGGAGGCATCTGCAGGCAACAAAGGTAGGTGTGTGCTTGTGTGTGTGTTTCCTATGCAGATCCTAAGCCCAGTGTCACATGCAAGTAGGAGGAGTAAGAAGGGTTCCTGGCAAATCCGGGTTATGGATTGCATTTAAAAAGGCCCCGTGGGAGTGCAATGGGCCCCTGTCTTGCTGCTTAGCAATAATGGTATGGGTTTAGGTTCTGCTGTGTGTACTGGTGGTTGACTGCCCCCCAGCCCAGAGTGTGCATGGAAAATTGTCTGGCAGCCTCCCTGACAGCAAGCAGTGATAGTGCCCATGAAGGGGACCTTGTTGGGCCCGCCCCTTTCACGGTTATCGCTTCTCGGCCTTTTGGCTAAGATCAAGTGTAGTATCTGTTCTTATCAGTTTAATATCTGATACGTCCCCTATCTGGGGACCATATATTAAATGGATTTTTGAGAACGGGGGCCGATTTCGAAGCTTGCTTCCGTCGCCCTATGCATTGACCCGATATGGCAGTATCTTCGGGTACAGTGCACCACCCCCTTACAGGGTTAAAAAGAAAGATTCCTACTTTCATTGCTACCTGCTTGCTGGCTAGCCAGCTAGCCAGCCCTGTGGGCCTTGCTGCTGCTGCAGCCAAAAAACAAAAGGTGGTGCTGCTTCTGCTGCTTCTGCTTCTGCTTGTGTCTGGCCCCTGTTGGAGCGTCCAGGCACAGGACTTCTGCTGCTGCTGACTAAATGGCCTCCTTAATTGGATCATTTGAGTAGCCAGCACACCTGTGCAGGTAGGGCATGACATGATAGGCAGCTGCCTTGATAGCGGGTGGGTGCTGAATGTTCCTAATTGACAAAATAAGATTAATGCTTATGAAGAAATATAAAATCTCATCCCTTCCCCAATATCGCGCCACACCCCTACCCCTTAATTCCCTGGTTGAACGTGATGGACATATGTCTTTTTTCGACCGTACTAACTATGTAACTATGTAACATAACATGGGGGGGGGTCTCCTGGCTGTTCACACAGGTGTGTCATTGCTGTACATTGACCATGCATTGCTTCTGTGGTATTGCAAAGGCAAAGACAAATGCTTCCAGCCATCCATTGCACTAATGGATTGGTCATCAGCTGGCTGTCTATGTCCCGCATCAATATAGACCAAAGTACAGAGGGTTAGGCTATGCTATTGTGCACCTACCTGATGCATCAGAAGGTGCGAGGCCCTTGCTAAATTCTGTGCACAGACTTTGAGATCTATGCTTTAGACTGTATCTAAACCTGCTCCAACATGGACTGACATTCTGGCCTACTTTCAGCCGATGCGACTTGTCTGTCGCTGAACAGTCGCTTTTTATGTATTCAGCACCTATGTATAATGTTGTAAAAATGCTCTAGAAGCTAAAGTCGCAGAAATGTCACACATATTTGGCCTGCAACTTTCTGTGCGACAAATTCAGACAGGAAAAATCAGTATAAATCCTTAGAAAATTATCCCCCAGTGTCTCCATCTGCTGGCGGTATTGAATAAGCATTGCTGCACTGATGGGGTATGCATTAGACGAAAAAAAAGAAGAAAAAGAAGAATAATACGCCCAGAAAAGAGGCGAAAAGGAGAAAAACGTAAAAAAACGTGAAAAAAAAGTAAGAGGAAGAGAAGGGAAAAAAAGGTGGAAATGGGTTTAAAAGTGATTTCGGCGGAGAAATATATATATATATATATATATATATATATATATATATATATATATGCGCACACACACACATAGATATAAACGTATTCTCCGTTGAGATATTGCAGCCGCTGCTGTGTCCAGGCCCAGGAGCCTTAGCACTGTGCTGTGATGTCACTCAATACCACTGACATCACTAGGTGTAAACAACATCTCTCCTTTGCTGTGTATGTGACTATGGAGCTGTTTGGTGATGTCGTCTATTACGGCCTTCATAGAAGCAACAGGAGATTGTTGCATCCATCTTGAACCCTCAGAACTACAGTGCTATGATGTCACTCACTTCCACAGGCCTTGCAGAGTGTAAACAACAACAACCCAGCTTTGTTGTGTATGTAACCAAAGGGATTTGTGATGTCACCTAGAACCTTCACAGCAGCGACAGCTTTATGAGGAGCATCAGCACTGCTCTGCCTGAGCAGAACCATCACCGCCATAGGTTGTCAAATAACCCGGATTTAACCCACACAGGTAAGTCCAATGGGGTGCAGGCATGTCCTCTATGCTTACAGCTTCCCGTGGGTGTTGGTTTGATACCGTTTGGGGACAGCCAAGGAGGCATCTGCAGGCAACAAAGGTAGGTGTGTGCTTGTGTGTGTGTTTCCTATGCAGATCCTAAGCCCAGTGTCACATGCAAGTAGGAGGAGTAAGAAGGGTTCCTGGCAAATCCGGGTTATGGATTGCATTTAAAAAGGCCCCGTGGGAGTGCAATGGGCCCCTGTCTTGCTGCTTAGCAATAATGGTATGGGTTTAGGTTCTGCTGTGTGTACTGGTGGTTGACTGCCCCCCAGCCCAGAGTGTGCATGGAAAATTGTCTGGCAGCCTCCCTGACAGCAAGCAGTGATAGTGCCCATGAAGGGGACCTTGTTGGGCCCGCCCCTTTCACGGTTATCGCTTCTCGGCCTTTTGGCTAAGATCAAGTGTAGTAATACAGGAGATCTGGTCAGAAGGTACTCGGGTACCCCTCTCCTCGGCCTTGTGGGATCGCCCAGGTTTATTGCCTGGGCTTCACCCACTTGTTGCTATTGGGGAGAGGGCCTAGTCCCAGGGTAACGAGTAGCGATCGCCTCTCAAGACCTTCGGGTGGAGAGAGGTTAGAACCATGGATGATGATCCGGATCCAGGTTCTGTGCCGGCATACGCAAGGATCAAAAACACCGTGAGAGTCATTCTCACGGATGATACCAAAAGGGCGGACGATTTGAAATTCGTAGTAGAGGACGTGCTCGGAGGAGTTTTCGGAATACAGAAGGGCGAGATATTGGCAATCCAGGACTACCCGAAGCGTAAAATTTTTGATGTGACGTTCACACAAAATGGCATCCACAGAGATTTTGTTACCAGAGCTGCTGCGAGTAAAGACAAAAAGCTTCAGGGTGTCCGGATTATTGAGCACGTTCTAGACGATATTAAGCTGGTGGTAGTAAAGATGTATTCCCCTTTCGCCAACCTACACGATGTTGAGTTGTTTTTACAAGTCTATTTTAGTAAGGTTGAGTGCAGAGGAAAAATCATGAACAGCTGTGGCATCTGGACATCTAAGTGGAGATTTCAGGTTACATGCAAAAAAGATGACAGATTGCCAGGGGGAATACAACTACCACCAGCTCGTTTTAAAATAAATAATATGTGTGGCGACCTCTTTTATGCGGGGATGCCAAGCTACTGCAGGAAGTGTCACAGATATGGACACACAAAAGAAAACTGTGAAAGTACATGCAAAAAATGTGGTAGCACACAGCACGAGACAGAGAAATGCACAAGAGGAGGGAGGTGCAATTTCTGTCAACAATTCGGTCACCTTTTCTCCTCTTGTCCCCACAGACATAGGACGGAGCAGCAGTGGCAACCCTGGAGGCAGCAAGGACAGCAACCGGGACACCAGCCGAGGCAAGCAGAGCCAGTGATTACCCCCCCACAAGAGGTAAGCGGTGAGATGGAGAAGGAGAAAGACCCCCCTCAGGCAAAAGGAGGGGACCCTAAAGAGCAGAGGATGGCCAAAAAACGTGCAAGTGGTGAAAAAACTGGCCCCCAGGAGCATGCTGGGTTAAGAGAGGAGCGGACGGCGGCCGAATCCGCTCCTCAGCAACCTCTGGCTCAGGGTCCCCCTGAGAGCGATGATCCGGGTGGAGAGGTGAAGGTTAAAAGGCGGAGGGGCTCCAGAAGACTCTATTCGGAGGCGGTCCAGGGGGAGCCGATGGAAGTACCTGCAGATGCAGGGAACCCAAGTGACGTTCCTCCACAGGTCCCCATAGGGGATACCCCCCCTCCTCCCTGCCAGGAGGAGGTTTCAGGGGTGACCGTCTCTGAGGTACCAGAGACGGAACTAAGTGAACACCCGACCCCTATGGAGGGGCAAGAGGTGGAAGAACCCAATGAGTCTGGAGCCCTGATTGCCAGGATGCCCGAGAACAACTATGCCTCAATCATGATGGAGGAGGGGGGTCGGCTGAGTGATGGTGCCTCCTCTCCTGCTTCCTCTATGCGTACAGTTGAGTCAGATTTTGGGGGGTATGAGGCTTCGGAGGGGGAATCAGAGGTGTAAGACGTTTTCTTGTACATTCCCATGGCTGAGTTGTCCGGTCTGTCCTTGAACGTGAGAAGTGTGAGCGCCAGAGTAAGAAGGGTTGCCCTATTTAATTACTTGTCGGTTTTTGCTGCTTCCGTCCTTTTCCTGCAGGAATGTGGCATCCCGCACAGATTAAATTATAAAGAATATGAAGATGATTGGGTGCACGGTCCATCAGTCTGGTCTGGATCAAATGAGTCCAGATCAGCAGGGGTCGCCATACTTTTTAAAGGGAACGTTTTAATTGAGAGTTTTAACGAAATTTTACCAGGCAGAATTTTATTGGTCAGCGCTTTTATTAATGGTATTAAATGGCAGTTTTTAAATTTTTATGGTTCTCCTGATAAGAATGAAAGAATAAAAATGTTGGAGATTTTACCCCTTTTTATTAACAATTCTAGTCCTCTTGTTTTATCAGGTGATTTTAATTGTATTTTAAGGGGAGAACGCCGTTTTTCGAACGCAGTGAGTAGGAACTATGATAAGACGTCTTTTATGTTAAAAAACTTGATTTTAGATTTTAATCTCACTGATGTTTTTAAAAAATGTAATTTTAACGTACCAGAGGAAGACGGTGTTACCTGGAGCAATGCAAGCTGTAGCTCCAGGATAGATTTTATTTTTTGTTCTTATCAAGTACTGCCTTTTAACTGTGATCTTTTTACCAATGTTTTTTCTGACCATAAATTATTGTATTTTAAAGTTAAAAGTGATTTTAAAAGGAGAACTGGTAGGAATGCCTGGAAGTTAAACGTGTCCCTTTTAGAAGATCCGCAGGTTTTATCAGATTTTATCACCTTTTACAAGGAATGCAGACGAGTAAAAGACCCCAACACTCCCACCAGTATCTGGTGGGAAAAAATGAAACTAAAAATAAAAGAATTTTTTATCCGTGTTGGGGTTAGGAAAGCTAAAGAAAAACGTGAATTTTATAATATCCTAAATACTCGTCTGCAAACCCTGTACAAATTCAGAGCACATGGGATGGAGGTGGAGAAGGAGGTACATGATCTTAAAAAAGAAATAACTAAGTGCCTGGAGCAGAAAGGAAAAGAAATTATCTTTAGGTCTCGAATACAGCATCTTGAGGAAAACGAGACCTGCTCCAGGTATTTTTTTAAGAAAATACATGAAAATAGAAGGTTAATAGAAAACATTGAAGGAGTGAATGATGTACAGGGTATTTTAAAAAAGGTGCAAGAGTTTTATGCGGATCTTTTTAATGTAAAACACATTGATGAATGTTTTATGAATGACTCGTTAAAGGAGATCACCAATTTTTTAGATCCTGTCTCACAGTCTTTTTTATTGCAGAATATTTCAGAGCAGGAGATTTTAGAGACCGTCAAGAGTTTTAAAACAGGTAAAGTGCCTGGGCCGGATGGTATACCCATTGAATTTTATGTTACTTTTTATGGTATTTTAAAAGAAGATTTGTTCTCCCTTTTTACGGAAGTCTTTAAGTCTAAAATCCTCCCAGGCTCATGGAAGAAGGGTGATGTCTCCCTGCTATTCAAAAAGGGAGACCGGTCGGAACTCAAAAACTGGAGACCAATCACCCTTCTGAACTGCGACTATAAAATAATGTCGAAACTGTGTGCTAACCGCTTAAAGAACGTAATCCATAAAATAATTCATACAAACCAAGTCTGTGGGGTGCCTGGGAGGAGTTTATGGGAGAACCTAAACCTTTTAAAGGATGTAATTAGCGACACCAAATTAAGAAAAGGAAAGCTGGCGGTTTTATCCATAGATTTTGAAAAAGCTTTCGACAGGGTGTCGCATTTTTATCTTTTTAAGGTTTTAGAGAAAATGGGTATACCTGATGGCTTTTTATTGTCTCTTAGAGCTTTTTATGATAACTGTACTAGTAAAATTTTAGTAAATGGTTTTAAGACACAGGGCGTGATTTTAAATTCCGGAGTGAAGCAGGGGTGTCCCTTGTCCCCACTACTCTTCATTTGCGCAATAGAGCCTCTTTTATGTACAATACGAAAGGATAAGCAGATCCATGGAGTCCCCCTGCCAGGAGGAGGGGGACTAGAGGCGAAGGTAGTGGGGTACATGGACGATGTTGCGGTGTTTTGCAGGGACACCCCATCGCTTCAGAAGACGCTAAAACAGATTCAATATTTTAATTGTGCCTCCGGTTTTAAAGTCAATTTTAACAAAAGTAACATTTTAAACATAGGCGGAATGCCTTTGTATGATGTGCCCGTCCCTGTGTCTGAGTCGGTGCAGATTTTAGGTGTCTCCTTTGACGAGTCTAATAATGGTTTTAATAGCTGGGACTTGGTGGCTCAAAAAATAAATAAGAAAATATGTATGTGGAACATGCGAGAACTTACAATGGAAGGGAAGGTTTTAATTACAAAAATGGTGCTTTTACCTATTTTATTGAATTTAAGTCTGGTTTTCCCACCCCCCGAAATGGTTCTAAAGAAAATAACAAAAGCTTGTTTTACTTTCTTTTGGAGTTCTAAGAGCGAAAAATTAAAGAGACAAATTGTGATAAAACCGAACTCCAGGGGCGGTAAGGATTTTCCAGATTTTAAAGCTTTCCTTTTAATAAAGTTTTTTAGCATGTGTTTTACTACTGTTTTTAAAGATAGCTACTGGTCTTATTTTGTTCGTTTTAATACTGGTTATTTTATGCGGAGGAACGGCTGGTTTTCTACAGTTTTAAGTTGCCCTTATTCTTTGAATTTACCCCCTCAATACATGATTTTAGGAAAAATTTTTAACTTATATAATTTTAAAGGTAAAAGTGTTCAGGATCTGTGCAATAGCAAAAAACTACTAAAGGAAATAAAAGAAACCAGTACCGTGACTCCCATCAAAAATTTTAACGAACAGAAGTGTATACAGATTTGGAAGATGTTGAGTATTAATTATCTTTTTAATTCACAGAAGGACCTGGCCTGGAGCTGCGCACACGAGTGTCTTCCATGCCGGGCATTCCAGCACCGAAGAGGATTATCCAACTCTGCAACCTGCCCGAGGGAGGGATGCCGACAAGAGGAGACCGTGCACCATCTAATATGGACTTGTTTTTACTCGCAGAAAATATGGACAAAGATACTCCCTCTGGTAAAAAGGATAACTGGACTAAAAGACTTAAATATTGCAGTGGTTTTTTATGGTTGCCTGGAATGCCCAACACGGACTCAAGAGACTATTGCATGGAAGATCATAAACTGTGTGAAGGCAGCTCTGTGGAAGGCCAGGAATATTTTATTGTTCAAGCATGAGGTTTTATCTGTGAAAGACATTTTATCTATCTGTTTTTATGAAATGTACCAGTACTATCTTTTAGACAAGAAGAGATTTCCGCTTTTATCTAGAAAATGGTTTTTAAAAGAATGGAATTCTATCTTGTAAAGCCACCAAGTGCCCATTTTATGTTTTAATATGTTGTAAATATGTTATTTATATGTAAATGTTTTTATTGACATATTTGCACAACTTTGTTAACATTATTTAATTTTTAATAAAGTTGCCCCCGTAAGGGTAGTCAAGTTAAAAAAAAAAATCTGTTCTTATCAGTTTAATATCTGATACGTCCCCTATCTGGGGACCATATATTAAATGGATTTTTGAGAACGGGGGCCGATTTCGAAGCTTGCTTCCGTCGCCCTATGCATTGACCCGATATGGCAGTATCTTCGGGTACAGTGCACCACCCCCTTACAGGGTTAAAAAGAAAGATTCCTACTTTCATTGCTACCTGCTTGCTGGCTAGCCAGCTAGCCAGCCCTGTGGGCCTTGCTGCTGCTGCAGCCAAAAAACAAAAGGTGGTGCTGCTGCTGCTTCTGCTGCTTCTGCTTCTGCTTGTGTCTGGCCCCTGTTGGAGCGTCCAGGCACAGGACTTCTGCTGCTGCTGACTAAATGGCCTCCTTAATTGGATCATTTGAGTAGCCAGCACACCTGTGCAGGTAGGGCATGACATGATAGGCAGCTGCCTTGATAGCGGGTGGGTGCTGAATGTTCCTAATTGACAAAATAAGATTAATGCTTATGAAGAAATATAAAATCTCATCCCTTCCCCAATATCGCGCCACACCCCTACCCCTTAATTCCCTGGTTGAACGTGATGGACATATGTCTTTTTTCGACCGTACTAACTATGTAACTATGTAACATAACATGGGGGGGGGGGGGGGGGTCTCCTGGCTGTTCACACAGGTGTGTCATTGCTGTACATTGACCATGCATTGCTTCTGTGGTATTGCAAAGGCAAAGACAAATGCTTCCAGCCATCCATTGCACTAATGGATTGGTCATCAGCTGGCTGTCTATGTCCCGCATCAATATAGACCAAAGTACAGAGGGTTAGGCTATGCTATTGTGCACCTACCTGATGCATCAGAAGGTGCGAGGCCCTTGCTAAATTCTGTGCACAGACTTTGAGATCTATGCTTTAGACTGTATCTAAACCTGCTCCAACATGGACTGACATTCTGGCCTACTTTCAGCCGATGCGACTTGTCTGTCGCTGAACAGTCGCTTTTTATGTATTCAGCACCTATGTATAATGTTGTAAAAATGCTCTAGAAGCTAAAGTCGCAGAAATGTCACACATATTTGGCCTGCAACTTTCTGTGCGACAAATTCAGACAGGAAAAATCAGTATAAATCCTTAGAAAATTATCCCCCAGTGTCTCCATCTGCTGGCGGTATTGAATAAGCATTGCTGCACTGATGGGGTATGCATTAGACGAAAAAAAAGAAGAAAAAGAAGAATAATACGCCCAGAAAAGAGGCGAAAAGGAGAAAAACGTAAAATAACGTGAAAAAAAAGTAAGAGGAAGAGAAGGGAAAAAAAGGTGGAAATGGGTTTAAAAGTGATTTCGGCGGAGAAATATATATATATATATATATATATATATATATATATATATATATGCGCACACACACACATAGATATAAACGTATTCTCCGTTGAGATATTGCAGCCGCTGCTGTGTCCAGGCCCAGGAGCCTTAGCACTGTGCTGTGATGTCACTCAATACCACTGACATCACTAGGTGTAAACAACATCTCTCCTTTGCTGTGTATGTGACTATGGAGCTGTTTGGTGATGTCGTCTATTACGGCCTTCATAGAAGCAACAGGAGATTGTTGCATCCATCTTGAACCCTCAGAACTACAGTGCTATGATGTCACTCACTTCCACAGGCCTTGCAGAGTGTAAACAACAACAACCCAGCTTTGTTGTGTATGTAACCAAAGGGATTTGTGATGTCACCTAGAACCTTCACAGCAGCGACAGCTTTATGAGGAGCATCAGCACTGCTCTGCCTGAGCAGAACCATCACCGCCATAGGTTGTCAAATAACCCGGATTTAACCCACACAGGTAAGTCCAATGGGGTGCAGGCATGTCCTCTATGCTTACAGCTTCCCGTGGGTGTTGGTTTGATACCGTTTGGGGACAGCCAAGGAGGCATCTGCAGGCAACAAAGGTAGGTGTGTGCTTGTGTGTGTGTTTCCTATGCAGATCCTAAGCCCAGTGTCACATGCAAGTAGGAGGAGTAAGAAGGGTTCCTGGCAAATCCGGGTTATGGATTGCATTTAAAAAGGCCCCGTGGGAGTGCAATGGGCCCCTGTCTTGCTGCTTAGCAATAATGGTATGGGTTTAGGTTCTGCTGTGTGTACTGGTGGTTGACTGCCCCCCAGCCCAGAGTGTGCATGGAAAATTGTCTGGCAGCCTCCCTGACAGCAAGCAGTGATAGTGCCCATGAAGGGGACCTTGTTGGGCCCGCCCCTTTCACGGTTATCGCTTCTCGGCCTTTTGGCTAAGATCAAGTGTAGTATCTGTTCTTATCAGTTTAATATCTGATACGTCCCCTATCTGGGGACCATATATTAAATGGATTTTTGAGAACGGGGGCCGATTTCGAAGCTTGCTTCCGTCGCCCTATGCATTGACCCGATATGGCAGTATCTTCGGGTACAGTGCACCACCCCCTTACAGGGTTAAAAAGAAAGATTCCTACTTTCATTGCTACCTGCTTGCTGGCTAGCCAGCTAGCCAGCCCTGTGGGCCTTGCTGCTGCTGCAGCCAAAAAACAAAAGGTGGTGCTGCTGCTGCTTCTGCTGCTTCTGCTTCTGCTTGTGTCTGGCCCCTGTTGGAGCGTCCAGGCACAGGACTTCTGCTGCTGCTGACTAAATGGCCTCCTTAATTGGATCATTTGAGTAGCCAGCACACCTGTGCAGGTAGGGCATGACATGATAGGCAGCTGCCTTGATAGCGGGTGGGTGCTGAATGTTCCTAATTGACAAAATAAGATTAATGCTTATGAAGAAATATAAAATCTCATCCCTTCCCCAATATCGCGCCACACCCCTACCCCTTAATTCCCTGGTTGAACGTGATGGACATATGTCTTTTTTCGACCGTACTAACTATGTAACTATGTAACATAACATGGGGGGGGGGGGGGGTCTCCTGGCTGTTCACACAGGTGTGTCATTGCTGTACATTGACCATGCATTGCTTCTGTGGTATTGCAAAGGCAAAGACAAATGCTTCCAGCCATCCATTGCACTAATGGATTGGTCATCAGCTGGCTGTCTATGTCCCGCATCAATATAGACCAAAGTACAGAGGGTTAGGCTATGCTATTGTGCACCTACCTGATGCATCAGAAGGTGCGAGGCCCTTGCTAAATTCTGTGCACAGACTTTGAGATCTATGCTTTAGACTGTATCTAAACCTGCTCCAACATGGACTGACATTCTGGCCTACTTTCAGCCGATGCGACTTGTCTGTCGCTGAACAGTCGCTTTTTATGTATTCAGCACCTATGTATAATGTTGTAAAAATGCTCTAGAAGCTAAAGTCGCAGAAATGTCACACATATTTGGCCTGCAACTTTCTGTGCGACAAATTCAGACAGGAAAAATCAGTATAAATCCTTAGAAAATTATCCCCCAGTGTCTCCATCTGCTGGCGGTATTGAATAAGCATTGCTGCACTGATGGGGTATGCATTAGACGAAAAAAAAGAAGAAAAAGAAGAATAATACGCCCAGAAAAGAGGCGAAAAGGAGAAAAACGTAAAAAAACGTGAAAAAAAAGTAAGAGGAAGAGAAGGGAAAAAAAGGTGGAAATGGGTTTAAAAGTGATTTCGGCGGAGAAATATATATATATATATATATATATATATATATATATATATATATGCGCACACACACACATAGATATAAACGTATTCTCCGTTGAGATATTGCAGCCGCTGCTGTGTCCAGGCCCAGGAGCCTTAGCACTGTGCTGTGATGTCACTCAATACCACTGACATCACTAGGTGTAAACAACATCTCTCCTTTGCTGTGTATGTGACTATGGAGCTGTTTGGTGATGTCGTCTATTACGGCCTTCATAGAAGCAACAGGAGATTGTTGCATCCATCTTGAACCCTCAGAACTACAGTGCTATGATGTCACTCACTTCCACAGGCCTTGCAGAGTGTAAACAACAACAACCCAGCTTTGTTGTGTATGTAACCAAAGGGATTTGTGATGTCACCTAGAACCTTCACAGCAGCGACAGCTTTATGAGGAGCATCAGCACTGCTCTGCCTGAGCAGAACCATCACCGCCATAGGTTGTCAAATAACCCGGATTTAACCCACACAGGTAAGTCCAATGGGGTGCAGGCATGTCCTCTATGCTTACAGCTTCCCGTGGGTGTTGGTTTGATACCGTTTGGGGACAGCCAAGGAGGCATCTGCAGGCAACAAAGGTAGGTGTGTGCTTGTGTGTGTGTTTCCTATGCAGATCCTAAGCCCAGTGTCACATGCAAGTAGGAGGAGTAAGAAGGGTTCCTGGCAAATCCGGGTTATGGATTGCATTTAAAAAGGCCCCGTGGGAGTGCAATGGGCCCCTGTCTTGCTGCTTAGCAATAATGGTATGGGTTTAGGTTCTGCTGTGTGTACTGGTGGTTGACTGCCCCCCAGCCCAGAGTGTGCATGGAAAATTGTCTGGCAGCCTCCCTGACAGCAAGCAGTGATAGTGCCCATGAAGGGGACCTTGTTGGGCCCGCCCCTTTCACGGTTATCGCTTCTCGGCCTTTTGGCTAAGATCAAGTGTAGTATCTGTTCTTATCAGTTTAATATCTGATACGTCCCCTATCTGGGGACCATATATTAAATGGATTTTTGAGAACGGGGGCCGATTTCGAAGCTTGCTTCCGTCCGTCGCCCTATGCATTGACCCGATATGGCAGTATCTTCGGGTACAGTGCACCACCCCCTTACAGGGTTAAAAAGAAAGATTCCTACTTTCATTGCTACCTGCTTGCTGGCTAGCCAGCTAGCCAGCCCTGTGGGCCTTGCTGCTGCTGCAGCCAAAAAACAAAAGGTGGTGCTGCTGCTGCTTCTGCTGCTTCTGCTTCTGCTTGTGTCTGGCCCCTGTTGGAGCGTCCAGGCACAGGACTTCTGCTGCTGCTGACTAAATGGCCTCCTTAATTGGATCATTTGAGTAGCCAGCACACCTGTGCAGGTAGGGCATGACAGGATAGGCAGCTGCCTTGATAGCGGGTGGGTGCTGAATGTTCCTAATTGACAAAATAAGATTAATGCTTATGAAGAAATATAAAATCTCATCCCTTCCCCAATATCGCGCCACACCCCTACCCCTTAATTCCCTGGTTGAACGTGATGGACATATGTCTTTTTTCGACCGTACTAACTATGTAACTATGTAACATAACATGGGGGGGGGGGGGGGGGGGGGTCTCCTGGCTGTTCACACAGGTGTGTCATTGCTGTACATTGACCATGCATTGCTTCTGTGGTATTGCAAAGGCAAAGACAAATGCTTCCAGCCATCCATTGCACTAATGGATTGGTCATCAGCTGGCTGTCTATGTCCCGCATCAATATAGACCAAAGTACAGAGGGTTAGGCTATGCTATTGTGCACCTACCTGATGCATCAGAAGGTGCGAGGCCCTTGCTAAATTCTGTGCACAGACTTTGAGATCTATGCTTTAGACTGTATCTAAACCTGCTCCAACATGGACTGACATTCTGGCCTACTTTCAGCCGATGCGACTTGTCTGTCGCTGAACAGTCGCTTTTTATGTATTCAGCACCTATGTATAATGTTGTAAAAATGCTCTAGAAGCTAAAGTCGCAGAAATGTCACACATATTTGGCCTGCAACTTTCTGTGCGACAAATTCAGACAGGAAAAATCAGTATAAATCCTTAGAAAATTATCCCCCAGTGTCTCCATCTGCTGGCGGTATTGAATAAGCATTGCTGCACTGATGGGGTATGCATTAGACGAAAAAAAAGAAGAAAAAGAAGAATAATACGCCCAGAAAAGAGGCGAAAAGGAGAAAAACGTAAAAAAACGTGAAAAAAAAGTAAGAGGAAGAGAAGGGAAAAAAAGGTGGAAATGGGTTTAAAAGTGATTTCGGCGGAGAATATATATATATATATATATATATATATATATATATATATATATATATATATGCGCACACACACACATAGATATAAACGTATTCTCCGTTGAGATATTGCAGCCGCTGCTGTGTCCAGGCCCAGGAGCCTTAGCACTGTGCTGTGATGTCACTCAATACCACTGACATCACTAGGTGTAAACAACATCTCTCCTTTGCTGTGTATGTGACTATGGAGCTGTTTGGTGATGTCGTCTATTACGGCCTTCATAGAAGCAACAGGAGATTGTTGCATCCATCTTGAACCCTCAGAACTACAGTGCTATGATGTCACTCACTTCCACAGGCCTTGCAGAGTGTAAACAACAACAACCCAGCTTTGTTGTGTATGTAACCAAAGGGATTTGTGATGTCACCTAGAACCTTCACAGCAGCGACAGCTTTATGAGGAGCATCAGCACTGCTCTGCCTGAGCAGAACCATCACCGCCATAGGTTGTCAAATAACCCGGATTTAACCCACACAGGTAAGTCCAATGGGGTGCAGGCATGTCCTCTATGCTTACAGCTTCCCGTGGGTGTTGGTTTGATACCGTTTGGGGACAGCCAAGGAGGCATCTGCAGGCAACAAAGGTAGGTGTGTGCTTGTGTGTGTGTTTCCTATGCAGATCCTAAGCCCAGTGTCACATGCAAGTAGGAGGAGTAAGAAGGGTTCCTGGCAAATCCGGGTTATGGATTGCATTTAAAAAGGCCCCGTGGGAGTGCAATGGGCCCCTGTCTTGCTGCTTAGCAATAATGGTATGGGTTTAGGTTCTGCTGTGTGTACTGGTGGTTGACTGCCCCCCAGCCCAGAGTGTGCATGGAAAATTGTCTGGCAGCCTCCCTGACAGCAAGCAGTGATAGTGCCCATGAAGGGGACCTTGTTGGGCCCGCCCCTTTCACGGTTATCGCTTCTCGGCCTTTTGGCTAAGATCAAGTGTAGTATCTGTTCTTATCAGTTTAATATCTGATACGTCCCCTATCTGGGGACCATATATTAAATGGATTTTTGAGAACGGGGGCCGATTTCGAAGCTTGCTTCCGTCGCCCTATGCATTGACCCGATATGGCAGTATCTTCGGGTACAGTGCACCACCCCCTTACAGGGTTAAAAAGAAAGATTCCTACTTTCATTGCTACCTGCTTGCTGGCTAGCCAGCTAGCCAGCCCTGTGGGCCTTGCTGCTGCTGCAGCCAAAAAACAAAAGGTGGTGCTGCTGCTGCTTCTGCTGCTTCTGCTTGTGTCTGGCCCCTGTTGGAGCGTCCAGGCACAGGACTTCTGCTGCTGCTGACTAAATGGCCTCCTTAATTGGATCATTTGAGTAGCCAGCACACCTGTGCAGGTAGGGCATGACATGATAGGCAGCTGCCTTGATAGCGGGTGGGTGCTGAATGTTCCTAATTGACAAAATAAGATTAATGCTTATGAAGAAATATAAAATCTCATCCCTTCCCCAATATCGCGCCACACCCCTACCCCTTAATTCCCTGGTTGAACGTGATGGACATATGTCTTTTTTCGACCGTACTAACTATGTAACTATGTAACATAACATGGGGGGGGGGGGGGGGGGTCTCCTGGCTGTTCACACAGGTGTGTCATTGCTGTACATTGACCATGCATTGCTTCTGTGGTATTGCAAAGGCAAAGACAAATGCTTCCAGCCATCCATTGCACTAATGGATTGGTCATCAGCTGGCTGTCTATGTCCCGCATCAATATAGACCAAAGTACAGAGGGTTAGGCTATGCTATTGTGCACCTACCTGATGCATCAGAAGGTGCGAGGCCCTTGCTAAATTCTGTGCACAGACTTTGAGATCTATGCTTTAGACTGTATCTAAACCTGCTCCAACATGGACTGACATTCTGGCCTACTTTCAGCCGATGCGACTTGTCTGTCGCTGAACAGTCGCTTTTTATGTATTCAGCACCTATGTATAATGTTGTAAAAATGCTCTAGAAGCTAAAGTCGCAGAAATGTCACACATATTTGGCCTGCAACTTTCTGTGCGACAAATTCAGACAGGAAAAATCAGTATAAATCCTTAGAAAATTATCCCCCAGTGTCTCCATCTGCTGGCGGTATTGAATAAGCATTGCTGCACTGATGGGGTATGCATTAGACGAAAAAAAAGAAGAAAAAGAAGAATAATACGCCCAGAAAAGAGGCGAAAAGGAGAAAAACGTAAAATAACGTGAAAAAAAAGTAAGAGGAAGAGAAGGGAAAAAAAGGTGGAAATGGGTTTAAAAGTGATTTCGGCGGAGAAATATATATATATATATATATATATATATATATATATATATATATATATGCGCACACACACACATAGATATAAACGTATTCTCCGTTGAGATATTGCAGCCGCTGCTGTGTCCAGGCCCAGGAGCCTTAGCACTGTGCTGTGATGTCACTCAATACCACTGACATCACTAGGTGTAAACAACATCTCTCCTTTGCTGTGTATGTGACTATGGAGCTGTTTGGTGATGTCGTCTATTACGGCCTTCATAGAAGCAACAGGAGATTGTTGCATCCATCTTGAACCCTCAGAACTACAGTGCTATGATGTCACTCACTTCCACAGGCCTTGCAGAGTGTAAACAACAACAACCCAGCTTTGTTGTGTATGTAACCAAAGGGATTTGTGATGTCACCTAGAACCTTCACAGCAGCGACAGCTTTATGAGGAGCATCAGCACTGCTCTGCCTGAGCAGAACCATCACCGCCATAGGTTGTCAAATAACCCGGATTTAACCCACACAGGTAAGTCCAATGGGGTGCAGGCATGTCCTCTATGCTTACAGCTTCCCGTGGGTGTTGGTTTGATACCGTTTGGGGACAGCCAAGGAGGCATCTGCAGGCAACAAAGGTAGGTGTGTGCTTGTGTGTGTGTTTCCTATGCAGATCCTAAGCCCAGTGTCACATGCAAGTAGGAGGAGTAAGAAGGGTTCCTGGCAAATCCGGGTTATGGATTGCATTTAAAAAGGCCCCGTGGGAGTGCAATGGGCCCCTGTCTTGCTGCTTAGCAATAATGGTATGGGTTTAGGTTCTGCTGTGTGTACTGGTGGTTGACTGCCCCCCAGCCCAGAGTGTGCATGGAAAATTGTCTGGCAGCCTCCCTGACAGCAAGCAGTGATAGTGCCCATGAAGGGGACCTTGTTGGGCCCGCCCCTTTCACGGTTATCGCTTCTCGGCCTTTTGGCTAAGATCAAGTGTAGTATCTGTTCTTATCAGTTTAATATCTGATACGTCCCCTATCTGGGGACCATATATTAAATGGATTTTTGAGAACGGGGGCCGATTTCGAAGCTTGCTTCCGTCGCCCTATGCATTGACCCGATATGGCAGTATCTTCGGGTACAGTGCACCACCCCCTTACAGGGTTAAAAAGAAAGATTCCTACTTTCATTGCTACCTGCTTGCTGGCTAGCCAGCTAGCCAGCCCTGTGGGCCTTGCTGCTGCTGCAGCCAAAAAACAAAAGGTGGTGCTGCTGCTGCTTCTGCTGCTTCTGCTTCTGCTTGTGTCTGGCCCCTGTTGGAGCGTCCAGGCACAGGACTTCTGCTGCTGCTGACTAAATGGCCTCCTTAATTGGATCATTTGAGTACCCAGCACACCTGTGCAGGTAGGGCATGACATGATAGGCAGCTGCCTTGATAGCGGGTGGGTGCTGAATGTTCCTAATTGACAAAATAAGATTAATGCTTATGAAGAAATATAAAATCTCATCCCTTCCCCAATATCGCGCCACACCCCTACCCCTTAATTCCCTGGTTGAACGTGATGGACATATGTCTTTTTTCGACCGTACTAACTATGTAACTATGTAACATAACATGGGGGGGGGGGGGTCTCCTGGCTGTTCACACAGGTGTGTCATTGCTGTACATTGACCATGCATTGCTTCTGTGGTATTGCAAAGGCAAAGACAAATGCTTCCAGCCATCCATTGCACTAATGGATTGGTCATCAGCTGGCTGTCTATGTCCCGCATCAATATAGACCAAAGTACAGAGGGTTAGGCTATGCTATTGTGCACCTACCTGATGCATCAGAAGGTGCGAGGCCCTTGCTAAATTCTGTGCACAGACTTTGAGATCTATGCTTTAGACTGTATCTAAACCTGCTCCAACATGGACTGACATTCTGGCCTACTTTCAGCCGATGCGACTTGTCTGTCGCTGAACAGTCGCTTTTTATGTATTCAGCACCTATGTATAATGTTGTAAAAATGCTCTAGAAGCTAAAGTCGCAGAAATGTCACACATATTTGGCCTGCAACTTTCTGTGCGACAAATTCAGACAGGAAAAATCAGTATAAATCCTTAGAAAATTATCCCCCAGTGTCTCCATCTGCTGGCGGTATTGAATAAGCATTGCTGCACTGATGGGGTATGCATTAGACGAAAAAAATGAAGAAAAAGAAGAATAATACGCCCAGAAAAGAGGCGAAAAGGAGAAAAACGTAAAAAAACGTGAAAAAAAAGTAAGAGGAAGAGAAGGGAAAAAAAGGTGGAAATGGGTTTAAAAGTGATTTCGGCGGAGAAATATATATATATATATATATATATATATATATATATATATATGCGCACACACACACATAGATATAAACGTATTCTCCGTTGAGATATTGCAGCCGCTGCTGTGTCCAGGCCCAGGAGCCTTAGCACTGTGCTGTGATGTCACTCAATACCACTGACATCACTAGGTGTAAACAACATCTCTCCTTTGCTGTGTATGTGACTATGGAGCTGTTTGGTGATGTCGTCTATTACGGCCTTCATAGAAGCAACAGGAGATTGTTGCATCCATCTTGAACCCTCAGAACTACAGTGCTATGATGTCACTCACTTCCACAGGCCTTGCAGAGTGTAAACAACAACAACCCAGCTTTGTTGTGTATGTAACCAAAGGGATTTGTGATGTCACCTAGAACCTTCACAGCAGCGACAGCTTTATGAGGAGCATCAGCACTGCTCTGCCTGAGCAGAACCATCACCGCCATAGGTTGTCAAATAACCCGGATTTAACCCACACAGGTAAGTCCAATGGGGTGCAGGCATGTCCTCTATGCTTACAGCTTCCCGTGGGTGTTGGTTTGATACCGTTTGGGGACAGCCAAGGAGGCATCTGCAGGCAACAAAGGTAGGTGTGTGCTTGTGTGTGTGTTTCCTATGCAGATCCTAAGCCCAGTGTCACATGCAAGTAGGAGGAGTAAGAAGGGTTCCTGGCAAATCCGGGTTATGGATTGCATTTAAAAAGGCCCCGTGGGAGTGCAATGGGCCCCTGTCTTGCTGCTTAGCAATAATGGTATGGGTTTAGGTTCTGCTGTGTGTACTGGTGGTTGACTGCCCCCCAGCCCAGAGTGTGCATGGAAAATTGTCTGGCAGCCTCCCTGACAGCAAGCAGTGATAGTGCCCATGAAGGGGACCTTGTTGGGCCCGCCCCTTTCACGGTTATCGCTTCTCGGCCTTTTGGCTAAGATCAAGTGTAGTATCTGTTCTTATCAGTTTAATATCTGATACGTCCCCTATCTGGGGACCATATATTAAATGGATTTTTGAGAACGGGGGCCGATTTCGAAGCTTGCTTCCGTCGCCCTATGCATTGACCCGATATGGCAGTATCTTCGGGTACAGTGCACCACCCCCTTACAGGGTTAAAAAGAAAGATTCCTACTTTCATTGCTACCTGCTTGCTGGCTAGCCAGCTAGCCAGCCCTGTGGGCCTTGCTGCTGCTGCAGCCAAAAAACAAAAGGTGGTGCTGCTGCTGCTTCTGCTGCTTCTGCTTCTGCTTGTGTCTGGCCCCTGTTGGAGCGTCCAGGCACAGGACTTCTGCTGCTGCTGACTAAATGGCCTCCTTAATTGGATCATTTGAGTAGCCAGCACACCTGTGCAGGTAGGGCATGACAGGATAGGCAGCTGCCTTGATAGCGGGTGGGTGCTGAATGTTCCTAATTGACAAAATAAGATTAATGCTTATGAAGAAATATAAAATCTCATCCCTTCCCCAATATCGCGCCACACCCCTACCCCTTAATTCCCTGGTTGAACGTGATGGACATATGTCTTTTTTCGACCGTACTAACTATGTAACTATGTAACATAACATGGGGGGGGGGGGGGGGGGGTCTCCTGGCTGTTCACACAGGTGTGTCATTGCTGTACATTGACCATGCATTGCTTCTGTGGTATTGCAAAGGCAAAGACAAATGCTTCCAGCCATCCATTGCACTAATGGATTGGTCATCAGCTGGCTGTCTATGTCCCGCATCAATATAGACCAAAGTACAGAGGGTTAGGCTATGCTATTGTGCACCTACCTGATGCATCAGAAGGTGCGAGGCCCTTGCTAAATTCTGTGCACAGACTTTGAGATCTATGCTTTAGACTGTATCTAAACCTGCTCCAACATGGACTGACATTCTGGCCTACTTTCAGCCGATGCGACTTGTCTGTCGCTGAACAGTCGCTTTTTATGTATTCAGCACCTATGTATAATGTTGTAAAAATGCTCTAGAAGCTAAAGTCGCAGAAATGTCACACATATTTGGCCTGCAACTTTCTGTGCGACAAATTCAGACAGGAAAAATCAGTATAAATCCTTAGAAAATTATCCCCCAGTGTCTCCATCTGCTGGCGGTATTGAATAAGCATTGCTGCACTGATGGGGTATGCATTAGACGAAAAAAAAGAAGAAAAAGAAGAATAATACGCCCAGAAAAGAGGCGAAAAGGAGAAAAACGTAAAAAAACGTGAAAAAAAAGTAAGAGGAAGAGAAGGGAAAAAAAGGTGGAAATGGGTTTAAAAGTGATTTCGGCGGAGAAATATATATATATATATATATATATATATATATATATATATATATATATATGCGCACACACACACATAGATATAAACGTATTCTCCGTTGAGATATTGCAGCCGCTGCTGTGTCCAGGCCCAGGAGCCTTAGCACTGTGCTGTGATGTCACTCAATACCACTGACATCACTAGGTGTAAACAACATCTCTCCTTTGCTGTGTATGTGACTATGGAGCTGTTTGGTGATGTCGTCTATTATGGCCTTCATAGAAGCAACAGGAGATTGTTGCATCCATCTAGAACCCTCAGAACTACAGTGCTATGATGTCACTCACTTCCACAGGCCTTGCAGAGTGTAAACAACAACAACCCAGCTTTGTTGTGTATGTAACCAAAGGGATTTGTGATGTCACCTAGAACCTTCACAGCAGCGACAGCTTTATGAGGAGCATCAGCACTGCTCTGCCTGAGCAGAACCATCACCGCCATAGGTTGTCAAATAACCCGGATTTAACCCACACAGGTAAGTCCAATGGGGTGCAGGCATGTCCTCTATGCTTACAGCTTCCCGTGGGTGTTGGTTTGATACCGTTTGGGGACAGCCAAGGAGGCATCTGCAGGCAACAAAGGTAGGTGTGTGCTTGTGTGTGTGTTTCCTATGCAGATCCTAAGCCCAGTGTCACATGCAAGTAGGAGGAGTAAGAAGGGTTCCTGGCAAATCCGGGTTATGGATTGCATTTAAAAAGGCCCCGTGGGAGTGCAATGGGCCCCTGTCTTGCTGCTTAGCAATAATGGTATGGGTTTAGGTTCTGCTGTGTGTACTGGTGGTTGACTGCCCCCCAGCCCAGAGTGTGCATGGAAAATTGTCTGGCAGCCTCCCTGACAGCAAGCAGTGATAGTGCCCATGAAGGGGACCTTGTTGGGCCCGCCCCTTTCACGGTTATCGCTTCTCGGCCTTTTGGCTAAGATCAAGTGTAGTATCTGTTCTTATCAGTTTAATATCTGATACGTCCCCTATCTGGGGACCATATATTAAATGGATTTTTGAGAACGGGGGCCGATTTCGAAGCTTGCTTCCGTCGCCCTATGCATTGACCCGATATGGCAGTATCTTCGGGTACAGTGCACCACCCCCTTACAGGGTTAAAAAGAAAGATTCCTACTTTCATTGCTACCTGCTTGCTGGCTAGCCAGCTAGCCAGCCCTGTGGGCCTTGCTGCTGCTGCAGCCAAAAAACAAAAGGTGGTGCTGCTGCTGCTTCTGCTGCTTCTGCTTCTGCTTGTGTCTGGCCCCTGTTGGAGCGTCCAGGCACAGGACTTCTGCTGCTGCTGACTAAATGGCCTCCTTAATTGGATCATTTGAGTAGCCAGCACACCTGTGCAGGTAGGGCATGACATGATAGGCAGCTGCCTTGATAGCGGGTGGGTGCTGAATGTTCCTAATTGACAAAATAAGATTAATGCTTATGAAGAAATATAAAATCTCATCCCTTCCCCAATATCGCGCCACACCCCTACCCCTTAATTCCCTGGTTGAACGTGATGGACATATGTCTTTTTTCGACCGTACTAACTATGTAACTATGTAACATAACATGGGGGGGGGGGGGGGGTCTCCTGGCTGTTCACACAGGTGTGTCATTGCTGTACATTGACCATGCATTGCTTCTGTGGTATTGCAAAGGCAAAGACAAATGCTTCCAGCCATCCATTGCACTAATGGATTGGTCATCAGCTGGCTGTCTATGTCCCGCATCAATATAGACCAAAGTACAGAGGGTTAGGCTATGCTATTGTGCACCTACCTGATGCATCAGAAGGTGCGAGGCCCTTGCTAAATTCTGTGCACAGACTTTGAGATCTATGCTTTAGACTGTATCTAAACCTGCTCCAACATGGACTGACATTCTGGCCTACTTTCAGCCGATGCGACTTGTCTGTCGCTGAACAGTCGCTTTTTATGTATTCAGCACCTATGTATAATGTTGTAAAAATGCTCTAGAAGCTAAAGTCGCAGAAATGTCACACATATTTGGCCTGCAACTTTCTGTGCGACAAATTCAGACAGGAAAAATCAGTATAAATCCTTAGAAAATTATCCCCCAGTGTCTCCATCTGCTGGCGGTATTGAATAAGCATTGCTGCACTGATGGGGTATGCATTAGACGAAAAAAAAGAAGAAAAAGAAGAATAATACGCCCAGAAAAGAGGCGAAAAGGAGAAAAACGTAAAATAACGTGAAAAAAAAGTAAGAGGAAGAGAAGGGAAAAAAAGGTGGAAATGGGTTTAAAAGTGATTTCGGCGGAGAAATATATATATATATATATATATATATATATATATATATATATATATATATGCGCACACACACACATAGATATAAACGTATTCTCCGTTGAGATATTGCAGCCGCTGCTGTGTCCAGGCCCAGGAGCCTTAGCACTGTGCTGTGATGTCACTCAATACCACTGACATCACTAGGTGTAAACAACATCTCTCCTTTGCTGTGTATGTGACTATGGAGCTGTTTGGTGATGTCGTCTATTACGGCCTTCATAGAAGCAACAGGAGATTGTTGCATCCATCTTGAACCCTCAGAACTACAGTGCTATGATGTCACTCACTTCCACAGGCCTTGCAGAGTGTAAACAACAACAACCCAGCTTTGTTGTGTATGTAACCAAAGGGATTTGTGATGTCACCTAGAACCTTCACAGCAGCGACAGCTTTATGAGGAGCATCAGCACTGCTCTGCCTGAGCAGAACCATCACCGCCATAGGTTGTCAAATAACCCGGATTTAACCCACACAGGTAAGTCCAATGGGGTGCAGGCATGTCCTCTATGCTTACAGCTTCCCGTGGGTGTTGGTTTGATACCGTTTGGGGACAGCCAAGGAGGCATCTGCAGGCAACAAAGGTAGGTGTGTGCTTGTGTGTGTGTTTCCTATGCAGATCCTAAGCCCAGTGTCACATGCAAGTAGGAGGAGTAAGAAGGGTTCCTGGCAAATCCGGGTTATGGATTGCATTTAAAAAGGCCCCGTGGGAGTGCAATGGGCCCCTGTCTTGCTGCTTAGCAATAATGGTATGGGTTTAGGTTCTGCTGTGTGTACTGGTGGTTGACTGCCCCCCAGCCCAGAGTGTGCATGGAAAATTGTCTGGCAGCCTCCCTGACAGCAAGCAGTGATAGTGCCCATGAAGGGGACCTTGTTGGGCCCGCCCCTTTCACGGTTATCGCTTCTCGGCCTTTTGGCTAAGATCAAGTGTAGTATCTGTTCTTATCAGTTTAATATCTGATACGTCCCCTATCTGGGGACCATATATTAAATGGATTTTTGAGAACGGGGGCCGATTTCGAAGCTTGCTTCCGTCGCCCTATGCATTGACCCGATATGGCAGTATCTTCGGGTACAGTGCACCACCCCCTTACAGGGTTAAAAAGAAAGATTCCTACTTTCATTGCTACCTGCTTGCTGGCTAGCCAGCTAGCCAGCCCTGTGGGCCTTGCTGCTGCTGCAGCCAAAAAACAAAAGGTGGTGCTGCTGCTGCTTCTGCTGCTTCTGCTTCTGCTTGTGTCTGGCCCCTGTTGGAGCGTCCAGGCACAGGACTTCTGCTGCTGCTGACTAAATGGCCTCCTTAATTGGATCATTTGAGTAGCCAGCACACCTGTGCAGGTAGGGCATGACATGATAGGCAGCTGCCTTGATAGCGGGTGGGTGCTGAATGTTCCTAATTGACAAAATAAGATTAATGCTTATGAAGAAATATAAAATCTCATCCCTTCCCCAATATCGCGCCACACCCCTACCCCTTAATTCCCTGGTTGAACGTGATGGACATATGTCTTTTTTCGACCGTACTAACTATGTAACTATGTAACATAACATGGGGGGGGGGGGGGTCTCCTGGCTGTTCACACAGGTGTGTCATTGCTGTACATTGACCATGCATTGCTTCTGTGGTATTGCAAAGGCAAAGACAAATGCTTCCAGCCATCCATTGCACTAATGGATTGGTCATCAGCTGGCTGTCTATGTCCCGCATCAATATAGACCAAAGTACAGAGGGTTAGGCTATGCTATTGTGCACCTACCTGATGCATCAGAAGGTGCGAGGCCCTTGCTAAATTCTGTGCACAGACTTTGAGATCTATGCTTTAGACTGTATCTAAACCTGCTCCAACATGGACTGACATTCTGGCCTACTTTCAGCCGATGCGACTTGTCTGTCGCTGAACAGTCGCTTTTTATGTATTCAGCACCTATGTATAATGTTGTAAAAATGCTCTAGAAGCTAAAGTCGCAGAAATGTCACACATATTTGGCCTGCAACTTTCTGTGCGACAAATTCAGACAGGAAAAATCAGTATAAATCCTTAGAAAATTATCCCCCAGTGTCTCCATCTGCTGGCGGTATTGAATAAGCATTGCTGCACTGATGGGGTATGCATTAGACGAAAAAAATGAAGAAAAAGAAGAATAATACGCCCAGAAAAGAGGCGAAAAGGAGAAAAACGTAAAAAAACGTGAAAAAAAAGTAAGAGGAAGAGAAGGGAAAAAAAGGTGGAAATGGGTTTAAAAGTGATTTCGGCGGAGAAATATATATATATATATATATATATATATATATATATATATATATATATGCGCACACACACACATAGATATAAACGTATTCTCCGTTGAGATATTGCAGCCGCTGCTGTGTCCAGGCCCAGGAGCCTTAGCACTGTGCTGTGATGTCACTCAATACCACTGACATCACTAGGTGTAAACAACATCTCTCCTTTGCTGTGTATGTGACTATGGAGCTGTTTGGTGATGTCGTCTATTACGGCCTTCATAGAAGCAACAGGAGATTGTTGCATCCATCTTGAACCCTCAGAACTACAGTGCTATGATGTCACTCACTTCCACAGGCCTTGCAGAGTGTAAACAACAACAACCCAGCTTTGTTGTGTATGTAACCAAAGGGATTTGTGATGTCACCTAGAACCTTCACAGCAGCGACAGCTTTATGAGGAGCATCAGCACTGCTCTGCCTGAGCAGAACCATCACCGCCATAGGTTGTCAAATAACCCGGATTTAACCCACACAGGTAAGTCCAATGGGGTGCAGGCATGTCCTCTATGCTTACAGCTTCCCGTGGGTGTTGGTTTGATACCGTTTGGGGACAGCCAAGGAGGCATCTGCAGGCAACAAAGGTAGGTGTGTGCTTGTGTGTGTGTTTCCTATGCAGATCCTAAGCCCAGTGTCACATGCAAGTAGGAGGAGTAAGAAGGGTTCCTGGCAAATCCGGGTTATGGATTGCATTTAAAAAGGCCCCGTGGGAGTGCAATGGGCCCCTGTCTTGCTGCTTAGCAATAATGGTATGGGTTTAGGTTCTGCTGTGTGTACTGGTGGTTGACTGCCCCCCAGCCCAGAGTGTGCATGGAAAATTGTCTGGCAGCCTCCCTGACAGCAAGCAGTGATAGTGCCCATGAAGGGGACCTTGTTGGGCCCGCCCCTTTCACGGTTATCGCTTCTCGGCCTTTTGGCTAAGATCAAGTGTAGTATCTGTTCTTATCAGTTTAATATCTGATACGTCCCCTATCTGGGGACCATATATTAAATGGATTTTTGAGAACGGGGGCCGATTTCGAAGCTTGCTTCCGTCGCCCTATGCATTGACCCGATATGGCAGTATCTTCGGGTACAGTGCACCACCCCCTTACAGGGTTAAAAAGAAAGATTCCTACTTTCATTGCTACCTGCTTGCTGGCTAGCCAGCTAGCCAGCCCTGTGGGCCTTGCTGCTGCTGCAGCCAAAAAACAAAAGGTGGTGCTGCTGCTGCTTCTGCTGCTTCTGCTTCTGCTTGTGTCTGGCCCCTGTTGGAGCGTCCAGGCACAGGACTTCTGCTGCTGCTGACTAAATGGCCTCCTTAATTGGATCATTTGAGTAGCCAGCACACCTGTGCAGGTAGGGCATGACAGGATAGGCAGCTGCCTTGATAGCGGGTGGGTGCTGAATGTTCCTAATTGACAAAATAAGATTAATGCTTATGAAGAAATATAAAATCTCATCCCTTCCCCAATATCGCGCCACACCCCTACCCCTTAATTCCCTGGTTGAACGTGATGGACATATGTCTTTTTTCGACCGTACTAACTATGTAACTATGTAACATAACATGGGGGGGGGGGGGGGGGGGGTCTCCTGGCTGTTCACACAGGTGTGTCATTGCTGTACATTGACCATGCATTGCTCCTGTGGTATTGCAAAGGCAAAGACAAATGCTTCCAGCCATCCATTGCACTAATGGATTGGTCATCAGCTGGCTGTCTATGTCCCGCATCAATATAGACCAAAGTACAGAGGGTTAGGCTATGCTATTGTGCACCTACCTGATGCATCAGAAGGTGCGAGGCCCTTGCTAAATTCTGTGCACAGACTTTGAGATCTATGCTTTAGACTGTATCTAAACCTGCTCCAACATGGACTGACATTCTGGCCTACTTTCAGCCGATGCGACTTGTCTGTCGCTGAACAGTCGCTTTTTATGTATTCAGCACCTATGTATAATGTTGTAAAAATGCTCTAGAAGCTAAAGTCGCAGAAATGTCACACATATTTGGCCTGCAACTTTCTGTGCGACAAATTCAGACAGGAAAAATCAGTATAAATCCTTAGAAAATTATCCCCCAGTGTCTCCATCTGCTGGCGGTATTGAATAAGCATTGCTGCACTGATGGGGTATGCATTAGACGAAAAAAAAGAAGAAAAAGAAGAATAATACGCCCAGAAAAGAGGCGAAAAGGAGAAAAACGTAAAAAAACGTGAAAAAAAAGTAAGAGGAAGAGAAGGGAAAAAAAGGTGGAAATGGGTTTAAAAGTGATTTCGGCGGAGAAATATATATATATATATATATATATATATATATATATATATATATGCGCACACACACACATAGATATAAACGTATTCTCCGTTGAGATATTGCAGCCGCTGCTGTGTCCAGGCCCAGGAGCCTTAGCACTGTGCTGTGATGTCACTCAATACCACTGACATCACTAGGTGTAAACAACATCTCTCCTTTGCTGTGTATGTGACTATGGAGCTGTTTGGTGATGTCGTCTATTACGGCCTTCATAGAAGCAACAGGAGATTGTTGCATCCATCTTGAACCCTCAGAACTACAGTGCTATGATGTCACTCACTTCCACAGGCCTTGCAGAGTGTAAACAACAACAACCCAGCTTTGTTGTGTATGTAACCAAAGGGATTTGTGATGTCACCTAGAACCTTCACAGCAGCGACAGCTTTATGAGGAGCATCAGCACTGCTCTGCCTGAGCAGAACCATCACCGCCATAGGTTGTCAAATAACCCGGATTTAACCCACACAGGTAAGTCCAATGGGGTGCAGGCATGTCCTCTATGCTTACAGCTTCCCGTGGGTGTTGGTTTGATACCGTTTGGGGACAGCCAAGGAGGCATCTGCAGGCAACAAAGGTAGGTGTGTGCTTGTGTGTGTGTTTCCTATGCAGATCCTAAGCCCAGTGTCACATGCAAGTAGGAGGAGTAAGAAGGGTTCCTGGCAAATCCGGGTTATGGATTGCATTTAAAAAGGCCCCGTGGGAGTGCAATGGGCCCCTGTCTTGCTGCTTAGCAATAATGGTATGGGTTTAGGTTCTGCTGTGTGTACTGGTGGTTGACTGCCCCCCAGCCCAGAGTGTGCATGGAAAATTGTCTGGCAGCCTCCCTGACAGCAAGCAGTGATAGTGCCCATGAAGGGGACCTTGTTGGGCCCGCCCCTTTCACGGTTATCGCTTCTCGGCCTTTTGGCTAAGATCAAGTGTAGTATCTGTTCTTATCAGTTTAATATCTGATACGTCCCCTATCTGGGGACCATATATTAAATGGATTTTTGAGAACGGGGGCCGATTTCGAAGCTTGCTTCCGTCGCCCTATGCATTGACCCGATATGGCAGTATCTTCGGGTACAGTGCACCACCCCCTTACAGGGTTAAAAAGAAAGATTCCTACTTTCATTGCTACCTGCTTGCTGGCTAGCCAGCTAGCCAGCCCTGTGGGCCTTGCTGCTGCTGCAGCCAAAAAACAAAAGGTGGTGCTGCTGCTGCTTCTGCTGCTTCTGCTTCTGCTTGTGTCTGGCCCCTGTTGGAGCGTCCAGGCACAGGACTTCTGCTGCTGCTGACTAAATGGCCTCCTTAATTGGATCATTTGAGTAGCCAGCACACCTGTGCAGGTAGGGCATGACATGATAGGCAGCTGCCTTGATAGCGGGTGGGTGCTGAATGTTCCTAATTGACAAAATAAGATTAATGCTTATGAAGAAATATAAAATCTCATCCCTTCCCCAATATCGCGCCACACCCCTACCCCTTAATTCCCTGGTTGAACGTGATGGACATATGTCTTTTTTCGACCGTACTAACTATGTAACTATGTAACATAACATGGGGGGGGGGGGGGGGGGTCTCCTGGCTGTTCACACAGGTGTGTCATTGCTGTACATTGACCATGCATTGCTTCTGTGGTATTGCAAAGGCAAAGACAAATGCTTCCAGCCATCCATTGCACTAATGGATTGGTCATCAGCTGGCTGTCTATGTCCCGCATCAATATAGACCAAAGTACAGAGGGTTAGGCTATGCTATTGTGCACCTACCTGATGCATCAGAAGGTGCGAGGCCCTTGCTAAATTCTGTGCACAGACTTTGAGATCTATGCTTTAGACTGTATCTAAACCTGCTCCAACATGGACTGACATTCTGGCCTACTTTCAGCCGATGCGACTTGTCTGTCGCTGAACAGTCGCTTTTTATGTATTCAGCACCTATGTATAATGTTGTAAAAATGCTCTAGAAGCTAAAGTCGCAGAAATGTCACACATATTTGGCCTGCAACTTTCTGTGCGACAAATTCAGACAGGAAAAATCAGTATAAATCCTTAGAAAATTATCCCCCAGTGTCTCCATCTGCTGGCGGTATTGAATAAGCATTGCTGCACTGATGGGTATGCATTAGACGAAAAAAAAGAAGAAAAAGAAGAATAATACGCCCAGAAAAGAGGCGAAAAGGAGAAAAACGTAAAAAAACGTGAAAAAAAAGTAAGAGGAAGAGAAGGGAAAAAAAGGTGGAAATGGGTTTAAAAGTTATTTCGGCGGAGAAATATATATATATATATATATATATATATATATATATATATATATGCGCACACACACACATAGATATAAACGTATTCTCCGTTGAGATATTGCAGCCGCTGCTGTGTCCAGGCCCAGGAGCCTTAGCACTGTGCTGTGATGTCACTCAATACCACTGACATCACTAGGTGTAAACAACATCTCTCCTTTGCTGTGTATGTGACTATGGAGCTGTTTGGTGATGTCGTCTATTACGGCCTTCATAGAAGCAACAGGAGATTGTTGCATCCATCTTGAACCCTCAGAACTACAGTGCTATGATGTCACTCACTTCCACAGGCCTTGCAGAGTGTAAACAACAACAACCCAGCTTTGTTGTGTATGTAACCAAAGGGATTTGTGATGTCACCTAGAACCTTCACAGCAGCGACAGCTTTATGAGGAGCATCAGCACTGCTCTGCCTGAGCAGAACCATCACCGCCATAGGTTGTCAAATAACCCGGATTTAACCCACACAGGTAAGTCCAATGGGGTGCAGGCATGTCCTCTATGCTTACAGCTTCCCGTGGGTGTTGGTTTGATACCGTTTGGGGACAGCCAAGGAGGCATCTGCAGGCAACAAAGGTAGGTGTGTGCTTGTGTGTGTGTTTCCTATGCAGATCCTAAGCCCAGTGTCACATGCAAGTAGGAGGAGTAAGAAGGGTTCCTGGCAAATCCGGGTTATGGATTGCATTTAAAAAGGCCCCGTGGGAGTGCAATGGGCCCCTGTCTTGCTGCTTAGCAATAATGGTATGGGTTTAGGTTCTGCTGTGTGTACTGGTGGTTGACTGCCCCCCAGCCCAGAGTGTGCATGGAAAATTGTCTGGCAGCCTCCCTGACAGCAAGCAGTGATAGTGCCCATGAAGGGGACCTTGTTGGGCCCGCCCCTTTCACGGTTATCGCTTCTCGGCCTTTTGGCTAAGATCAAGTGTAGTATCTGTTCTTATCAGTTTAATATCTGATACGTCCCCTATCTGGGGACCATATATTAAATGGATTTTTGAGAACGGGGGCCGATTTCGAAGCTTGCTTCCGTCGCCCTATGCATTGACCCGATATGGCAGTATCTTCGGGTACAGTGCACCACCCCCTTACAGGGTTAAAAAGAAAGATTCCTACTTTCATTGCTACCTGCTTGCTGGCTAGCCAGCTAGCCAGCCCTGTGGGCCTTGCTGCTGCTGCAGCCAAAAAACAAAAGGTGGTGCTGCTGCTGCTTCTGCTGCTTCTGCTTCTGCTTGTGTCTGGCCCCTGTTGGAGCGTCCAGGCACAGGACTTCTGCTGCTGCTGACTAAATGGCCTCCTTAATTGGATCATTTGAGTAGCCAGCACACCTGTGCAGGTAGGGCATGACATGATAGGCAGCTGCCTTGATAGCGGGTGGGTGCTGAATGTTCCTAATTGACAAAATAAGATTAATGCTTATGAAGAAATATAAAATCTCATCCCTTCCCCAATATCGCGCCACACCCCTACCCCTTAATTCCCTGGTTGAACGTGATGGACATATGTCTTTTTTCGACCGTACTAACTATGTAACTATGTAACATAACATGGGGGGGGGGGGGGGGGGGGGTCTCCTGGCTGTTCACACAGGTGTGTCATTGCTGTACATTGACCATGCATTGCTTCTGTGGTATTGCAAAGGCAAAGACAAATGCTTCCAGCCATCCATTGCACTAATGGATTGGTCATCAGCTGGCTGTCTATGTCCCGCATCAATATAGACCAAAGTACAGAGGGTTAGGCTATGCTATTGTGCACCTACCTGATGCATCAGAAGGTGCGAGGCCCTTGCTAAATTCTGTGCACAGACTTTGAGATCTATGCTTTAGACTGTATCTAAACCTGCTCCAACATGGACTGACATTCTGGCCTACTTTCAGCCGATGCGACTTGTCTGTCGCTGAACAGTCGCTTTTTATGTATTCAGCACCTATGTATAATGTTGTAAAAATGCTCTAGAAGCTAAAGTCGCAGAAATGTCACACATATTTGGCCTGCAACTTTCTGTGCGACAAATTCAGACAGGAAAAATCAGTATAAATCCTTAGAAAATTATCCCCCAGTGTCTCCATCTGCTGGCGGTATTGAATAAGCATTGCTGCACTGATGGGGTATGCATTAGACGAAAAAAAAGAAGAAAAAGAAGAATAATACGCCCAGAAAAGAGGCGAAAAGGAGAAAAACGTAAAAAAACGTGAAAAAAAAGTAAGAGGAAGAGAAGGGAAAAAAAGGTGGAAATGGGTTTAAAAGTGATTTCGGCGGAGAAATATATATATATATATATATATATATATATATATATATGCGCACACACACACATAGATATAAACGTATTCTCCGTTGAGATATTGCAGCCGCTGCTGTGTCCAGGCCCAGGAGCCTTAGCACTGTGCTGTGATGTCACTCAATACCACTGACATCACTAGGTGTAAACAACATCTCTCCTTTGCTGTGTATGTGACTATGGAGCTGTTTGGTGATGTCGTCTATTACGGCCTTCATAGAAGCAACAGGAGATTGTTGCATCCATCTTGAACCCTCAGAACTACAGTGCTATGATGTCACTCACTTCCACAGGCCTTGCAGAGTGTAAACAACAACAACCCAGCTTTGTTGTGTATGTAACCAAAGGGATTTGTGATGTCACCTAGAACCTTCACAGCAGCGACAGCTTTATGAGGAGCATCAGCACTGCTCTGCCTGAGCAGAACCATCACCGCCATAGGTTGTCAAATAACCCGGATTTAACCCACACAGGTAAGTCCAATGGGGTGCAGGCATGTCCTCTATGCTTACAGCTTCCCGTGGGTGTTGGTTTGATACCATTTGGGGACAGCCAAGGAGGCATCTGCAGGCAACAAAGGTAGGTGTGTGCTTGTGTGTGTGTTTCCTATGCAGATCCTAAGCCCAGTGTCACATGCAAGTAGGAGGAGTAAGAAGGGTTCCTGGCAAATCCGGGTTATGGATTGCATTTAAAAAGGCCCCGTGGGAGTGCAATGGGCCCCTGTCTTGCTGCTTAGCAATAATGGTATGGGTTTAGGTTCTGCTGTGTGTACTGGTGGTTGACTGCCCCCCAGCCCAGAGTGTGCATGGAAAATTGTCTGGCAGCCTCCCTGACAGCAAGCAGTGATAGTGCCCATGAAGGGGACCTTGTTGGGCCCGCCCCTTTCACGGTTATCGCTTCTCGGCCTTTTGGCTAAGATCAAGTGTAGTATCTGTTCTTATCAGTTTAATATCTGATACGTCCCCTATCTGGGGACCATATATTAAATGGATTTTTGAGAACGGGGGCCGATTTCGAAGCTTGCTTCCGTCGCCCTATGCATTGACCCGATATGGCAGTATCTTCGGGTACAGTGCACCACCCCCTTACAGGGTTAAAAAGAAAGATTCCTACTTTCATTGCTACCTGCTTGCTGGCTAGCCAGCTAGCCAGCCCTGTGGGCCTTGCTGCTGCTGCAGCCAAAAAACAAAAGGTGGTGCTGCTGCTGCTTCTGCTGCTTCTGCTTCTGCTTGTGTCTGGCCCCTGTTGGAGCGTCCAGGCACAGGACTTCTGCTGCTGCTGACTAAATGGCCTCCTTAATTGGATCATTTGAGTAGCCAGCACACCTGTGCAGGTAGGGCATGACATGATAGGCAGCTGCCTTGATAGCGGGTGGGTGCTGAATGTTCCTAATTGACAAAATAAGATTAATGCTTATGAAGAAATATAAAATCTCATCCCTTCCCCAATATCGCGCCACACCCCTACCCCTTAATTCCCTGGTTGAACGTGATGGACATATGTCTTTTTTCGACCGTACTAACTATGTAACTATGTAACATAACATGGGGGGGGGGGGGGGGGGGGGGTCTCCTGGCTGTTCACACAGGTGTGTCATTGCTGTACATTGACCATGCATTGCTTCTGTGGTATTGCAAAGGCAAAGACAAATGCTTCCAGCCATCCATTGCACTAATGGATTGGTCATCAGCTGGCTGTCTATGTCCCGCATCAATATAGACCAAAGTACAGAGGGTTAGGCTATGCTATTGTGCACCTACCTGATGCATCAGAAGGTGCGAGGCCCTTGCTAAATTCTGTGCACAGACTTTGAGATCTATGCTTTAGACTGTATCTAAACCTGCTCCAACATGGACTGACATTCTGGCCTACTTTCAGCCGATGCGACTTGTCTGTCGCTGAACAGTCGCTTTTTATGTATTCAGCACCTATGTATAATGTTGTAAAAATGCTCTAGAAGCTAAAGTCGCAGAAATGTCACACATATTTGGCCTGCAACTTTCTGTGCGACAAATTCAGACAGGAAAAATCAGTATAAATCCTTAGAAAATTATCCCCCAGTGTCTCCATCTGCTGGCGGTATTGAATAAGCATTGCTGCACTGATGGGGTATGCATTAGACGAAAAAAAAGAAGAAAAAGAAGAATAATACGCCCAGAAAAGAGGCGAAAAGGAGAAAAACGTAAAAAAACGTGAAAAAAAAGTAAGAGGAAGAGAAGGGAAAAAAAGGTGGAAATGGGTTTAAAAGTGATTTCGGCGGAGAAATATATATATATATATATATATATATATATATATATATATATATATATATGCGCACACACACACATAGATATAAACGTATTCTCCGTTGAGATATTGCAGCCGCTGCTGTGTCCAGGCCCAGGAGCCTTAGCACTGTGCTGTGATGTCACTCAATACCACTGACATCACTAGGTGTAAACAACATCTCTCCTTTGCTGTGTATGTGACTATGGAGCTGTTTGGTGATGTCGTCTATTACGGCCTTCATAGAAGCAACAGGAGATTGTTGCATCCATCTTGAACCCTCAGAACTACAGTGCTATGATGTCACTCACTTCCACAGGCCTTGCAGAGTGTAAACAACAACAACCCAGCTTTGTTGTGTATGTAACCAAAGGGATTTGTGATGTCACCTAGAACCTTCACAGCAGCGACAGCTTTATGAGGAGCATCAGCACTGCTCTGCCTGAGCAGAACCATCACCGCCATAGGTTGTCAAATAACCCGGATTTAACCCACACAGGTAAGTCCAATGGGGTGCAGGCATGTCCTCTATGCTTACAGCTTCCCGTGGGTGTTGGTTTGATACCGTTTGGGGACAGCCAAGGAGGCATCTGCAGGCAACAAAGGTAGGTGTGTGCTTGTGTGTGTGTTTCCTATGCAGATCCTAAGCCCAGTGTCACATGCAAGTAGGAGGAGTAAGAAGGGTTCCTGGCAAATCCGGGTTATGGATTGCATTTAAAAAGGCCCCGTGGGAGTGCAATGGGCCCCTGTCTTGCTGCTTAGCAATAATGGTATGGGTTTAGGTTCTGCTGTGTGTACTGGTGGTTGACTGCCCCCCAGCCCAGAGTGTGCATGGAAAATTGTCTGGCAGCCTCCCTGACAGCAAGCAGTGATAGTGCCCATGAAGGGGACCTTGTTGGGCCCGCCCCTTTCACGGTTATCGCTTCTCGGCCTTTTGGCTAAGATCAAGTGTAGTATCTGTTCTTATCAGTTTAATATCTGATACGTCCCCTATCTGGGGACCATATATTAAATGGATTTTTGAGAACGGGGGCCGATTTCGAAGCTTGCTTCCGTCGCCCTATGCATTGACCCGATATGGCAGTATCTTCGGGTACAGTGCACCACCCCCTTACAGGGTTAAAAAGAAAGATTCCTACTTTCATTGCTACCTGCTTGCTGGCTAGCCAGCTAGCCAGCCCTGTGGGCCTTGCTGCTGCTGCAGCCAAAAAACAAAAGGTGGTGCTGCTGCTGCTTCTGCTGCTTCTGCTTCTGCTTGTGTCTGGCCCCTGTTGGAGCGTCCAGGCACAGGACTTCTGCTGCTGCTGACTAAATGGCCTCCTTAATTGGATCATTTGAGTAGCCAGCACACCTGTGCAGGTAGGGCATGACATGATAGGCAGCTGCCTTGATAGCGGGTGGGTGCTGAATGTTCCTAATTGACAAAATAAGATTAATGCTTATGAAGAAATATAAAATCTCATCCCTTCCCCAATATCGCGCCACACCCCTACCCCTTAATTCCCTGGTTGAACGTGATGGACATATGTCTTTTTTCGACCGTACTAACTATGTAACTATGTAACATAACATGGGGGGGGGGGGGGGGGTCTCCTGGCTGTTCACACAGGTGTGTCATTGCTGTACATTGACCATGCATTGCTTCTGTGGTATTGCAAAGGCAAAGACAAATGCTTCCAGCCATCCATTGCACTAATGGATTGGTCATCAGCTGGCTGTCTATGTCCCGCATCAATATAGACCAAAGTACAGAGGGTTAGGCTATGCTATTGTGCACCTACCTGATGCATCAGAAGGTGCGAGGCCCTTGCTAAATTCTGTGCACAGACTTTGAGATCTATGCTTTAGACTGTATCTAAACCTGCTCCAACATGGACTGACATTCTGGCCTACTTTCAGCCGATGCGACTTGTCTGTCGCTGAACAGTCGCTTTTTATGTATTCAGCACCTATGTATAATGTTGTAAAAATGCTCTAGAAGCTAAAGTCGCAGAAATGTCACACATATTTGGCCTGCAACTTTCTGTGCGACAAATTCAGACAGGAAAAATCAGTATAAATCCTTAGAAAATTATCCCCCAGTGTCTCCATCTGCTGGCGGTATTGAATAAGCATTGCTGCACTGATGGGGTATGCATTAGACGAAAAAAAAGAAGAAAAAGAAGAATAATACGCCCAGAAAAGAGGCGAAAAGGAGAAAAACGTAAAAAAACGTGAAAAAAAAGTAAGAGGAAGAGAAGGGAAAAAAAGGTGGAAATGGGTTTAAAAGTGATTTCGGCGGAGAAATATATATATATATATATATATATATATATATATATATATATATATATATGCGCACACACACACATAGATATAAACGTATTCTCCGTTGAGATA
The DNA here is from genome assembly GCF_029499605.1 of Hyla sarda. Taxonomy (NCBI): domain Eukaryota; kingdom Metazoa; phylum Chordata; class Amphibia; order Anura; family Hylidae; genus Hyla; species Hyla sarda. Next base: position 127,653 of record NW_026610468.1, on the reverse strand, counting down.
TTGCAGCCGCTGCTGTGTCCAGGCCCAGGAGCCTTAGCACTGTGCTGTGATGTCACTCAATACCACTGACATCACTAGGTGTAAACAACATCTCTCCTTTGCTGTGTATGTGACTATGGAGCTGTTTGGTGATGTCGTCTATTACGGCCTTCATAGAAGCAACAGGAGATTGTTGCATCCATCTTGAACCCTCAGAACTACAGTGCTATGATGTCACTCACTTCCACAGGCCTTGCAGAGTGTAAACAACAACAACCCAGCTTTGTTGTGTATGTAACCAAAGGGATTTGTGATGTCACCTAGAACCTTCACAGCAGCGACAGCTTTATGAGGAGCATCAGCACTGCTCTGCCTGAGCAGAACCATCACCGCCATAGGTTGTCAAATAACCCGGATTTAACCCACACAGGTAAGTCCAATGGGGTGCAGGCATGTCCTCTATGCTTACAGCTTCCCGTGGGTGTTGGTTTGATACCGTTTGGGGACAGCCAAGGAGGCATCTGCAGGCAACAAAGGTAGGTGTGTGCTTGTGTGTGTGTTTCCTATGCAGATCCTAAGCCCAGTGTCACATGCAAGTAGGAGGAGTAAGAAGGGTTCCTGGCAAATCCGGGTTATGGATTGCATTTAAAAAGGCCCCGTGGGAGTGCAATGGGCCCCTGTCTTGCTGCTTAGCAATAATGGTATGGGTTTAGGTTCTGCTGTGTGTACTGGTGGTTGACTGCCCCCCAGCCCAGAGTGTGCATGGAAAATTGTCTGGCAGCCTCCCTGACAGCAAGCAGTGATAGTGCCCATGAAGGGGACCTTGTTGGGCCCGCCCCTTTCACGGTTATCGCTTCTCGGCCTTTTGGCTAAGATCAAGTGTAGTATCTGTTCTTATCAGTTTAATATCTGATACGTCCCCTATCTGGGGACCATATATTAAATGGATTTTTGAGAACGGGGGCCGATTTCGAAGCTTGCTTCCGTCGCCCTATGCATTGACCCGATATGGCAGTATCTTCGGGTACAGTGCACCACCCCCTTACAGGGTTAAAAAGAAAGATTCCTACTTTCATTGCTACCTGCTTGCTGGCTAGCCAGCTAGCCAGCCCTGTGGGCCTTGCTGCTGCTGCAGCCAAAAAACAAAAGGTGGTGCTGCTGCTGCTTCTGCTGCTTCTGCTTCTGCTTGTGTCTGGCCCCTGTTGGAGCGTCCAGGCACAGGACTTCTGCTGCTGCTGACTAAATGGCCTCCTTAATTGGATCATTTGAGTAGCCAGCACACCTGTGCAGGTAGGGCATGACATGATAGGCAGCTGCCTTGATAGCGGGTGGGTGCTGAATGTTCCTAATTGACAAAATAAGATTAATGCTTATGAAGAAATATAAAATCTCATCCCTTCCCCAATATCGCGCCACACCCCTACCCCTTAATTCCCTGGTTGAACGTGATGGACATATGTCTTTTTTCGACCGTACTAACTATGTAACTATGTAACATAACATGGGGGGGGGGGGGGGGGTCTCCTGGCTGTTCACACAGGTGTGTCATTGCTGTACATTGACCATGCATTGCTTCTGTGGTATTGCAAAGGCAAAGACAAATGCTTCCAGCCATCCATTGCACTAATGGATTGGTCATCAGCTGGCTGTCTATGTCCCGCATCAATATAGACCAAAGTACAGAGGGTTAGGCTATGCTATTGTGCACCTACCTGATGCATCAGAAGGTGCGAGGCCCTTGCTAAATTCTGTGCACAGACTTTGAGATCTATGCTTCAGACTGTATCTAAACCTGCTCCAACATGGACTGACATTCTGGCCTACTTTCAGCCGATGCGACTTGTCTGTCGCTGAACAGTCGCTTTTTATGTATTCAGCACCTATGTATAATGTTGTAAAAATGCTCTAGAAGCTAAAGTCGCAGAAATGTCACACATATTTGGCCTGCAACTTTCTGTGCGACAAATTCAGACAGGAAAAATCAGTATAAATCCTTAGAAAATTATCCCCCAGTGTCTCCATCTGCTGGCGGTATTGAATAAGCATTGCTGCACTGATGGGGTATGCATTAGACGAAAAAAAAGAAGAAAAAGAAGAATAATACGCCCAGAAAAGAGGCGAAAAGGAGAAAAACGTAAAAAAACGTGAAAAAAAAGTAAGAGGAAGAGAAGGGAAAAAAAGGTGGAAATGGGTTTAAAAGTGATTTCGGCGGAGAAATATATATATATATATATATATATATATATATATATATATATATGCGCACACACACACATAGATATAAACGTATTCTCCGTTGAGATATTGCAGCCGCTGCTGTGTCCAGGCCCAGGAGCCTTAGCACTGTGCTGTGATGTCACTCAATACCACTGACATCACTAGGTGTAAACAACATCTCTCCTTTGCTGTGTATGTGACTATGGAGCTGTTTGGTGATGTCGTCTATTACGGCCTTCATAGAAGCAACAGGAGATTGTTGCATCCATCTTGAACCCTCAGAACTACAGTGCTATGATGTCACTCACTTCCACAGGCCTTGCAGAGTGTAAACAACAACAACCCAGCTTTGTTGTGTATGTAACCAAAGGGATTTGTGATGTCACCTAGAACCTTCACAGCAGCGACAGCTTTATGAGGAGCATCAGCACTGCTCTGCCTGAGCAGAACCATCACCGCCATAGGTTGTCAAATAACCCGGATTTAACCCACACAGGTAAGTCCAATGGGGTGCAGGCATGTCCTCTATGCTTACAGCTTCCCGTGGGTGTTGGTTTGATACCGTTTGGGGACAGCCAAGGAGGCATCTGCAGGCAACAAAGGTAGGTGTGTGCTTGTGTGTGTGTTTCCTATGCAGATCCTAAGCCCAGTGTCACATGCAAGTAGGAGGAGTAAGAAGGGTTCCTGGCAAATCCGGGTTATGGATTGCATTTAAAAAGGCCCCGTGGGAGTGCAATGGGCCCCTGTCTTGCTGCTTAGCAATAATGGTATGGGTTTAGGTTCTGCTGTGTGTACTGGTGGTTGACTGCCCCCCAGCCCAGAGTGTGCATGGAAAATTGTCTGGCAGCCTCCCTGACAGCAAGCAGTGATAGTGCCCATGAAGGGGACCTTGTTGGGCCCGCCCCTTTCACGGTTATCGCTTCTCGGCCTTTTGGCTAAGATCAAGTGTAGTATCTGTTCTTATCAGTTTAATATCTGATACGTCCCCTATCTGGGGACCATATATTAAATGGCTTTTTGAGAACGGGGGCCGATTTCGAAGCTTGCTTCCGTCGCCCTATGCATTGACCCGATATGGCAGTATCTTCGGGTACAGTGCACCACCCCCTTACAGGGTTAAAAAGAAAGATTCCTACTTTCATTGCTACCTGCTTGCTGGCTAGCCAGCTAGCCAGCCCTGTGGGCCTTGCTGCTGCTGCAGCCAAAAAACAAAAGGTGGTGCTGCTGCTGCTTCTGCTGCTTCTGCTTCTGCTTGTGTCTGGCCCCTGTTGGAGCGTCCAGGCACAGGACTTCTGCTGCTGCTGACTAAATGGCCTCCTTAATTGGATCATTTGAGTAGCCAGCACACCTGTGCAGGTAGGGCATGACATGATAGGCAGCTGCCTTGATAGCGGGTGGGTGCTGAATGTTCCTAATTGACAAAATAAGATTAATGCTTATGAAGAAATATAAAATCTCATCCCTTCCCCAATATCGCGCCACACCCCTACCCCTTAATTCCCTGGTTGAACGTGATGGACATATGTCTTTTTTCGACCGTACTAACTATGTAACTATGTAACATAACATGGGGGGGGGGGGGGGGGGTCTCCTGGCTGTTCACACAGGTGTGTCATTGCTGTACATTGACCATGCATTGCTTCTGTGGTATTGCAAAGGCAAAGACAAATGCTTCCAGCCATCCATTGCACTAATGGATTGGTCATCAGCTGGCTGTCTATGTCCCGCATCAATATAGACCAAAGTACAGAGGGTTAGGCTATGCTATTGTGCACCTACCTGATGCATCAGAAGGTGCGAGGCCCTTGCTAAATTCTGTGCACAGACTTTGAGATCTATGCTTTAGACTGTATCTAAACCTGCTCCAACATGGACTGACATTCTGGCCTACTTTCAGCCGATGCGACTTGTCTGTCGCTGAACAGTCGCTTTTTATGTATTCAGCACCTATGTATAATGTTGTAAAAATGCTCTAGAAGCTAAAGTCGCAGAAATGTCACACATATTTGGCCTGCAACTTTCTGTGCGACAAATTCAGACAGGAAAAATCAGTATAAATCCTTAGAAAATTATCCCCCAGTGTCTCTATCTGCTGGCGGTATTGAATAAGCATTGCTGCACTGATGGGGTATGCATTAGACGAAAAAAAAGAAGAAAAAGAAGAATAATACGCCCAGAAAAGAGGCGAAAAGGAGAAAAACGTAAAAAAACGTGAAAAAAAAGTAAGAGGAAGAGAAGGGAAAAAAAGGTGGAAATGGGTTTAAAAGTGATTTCGGCGGAGAAATATATATATATATATATATATATATATATATATATATATATATATATGCGCACACACACACATAGATATAAACGTATTCTCCGTTGAGATATTGCAGCCGCTGCTGTGTCCAGGCCCAGGAGCCTTAGCACTGTGCTGTGATGTCACTCAATACCACTGACATCACTAGGTGTAAACAACATCTCTCCTTTGCTGTGTATGTGACTATGGAGCTGTTTGGTGATGTCGTCTATTACGGCCTTCATAGAAGCAACAGGAGATTGTTGCATCCATCTTGAACCCTCAGAACTACAGTGCTATGATGTCACTCACTTCCACAGGCCTTGCAGAGTGTAAACAACAACAACCCAGCTTTGTTGTGTATGTAACCAAAGGGATTTGTGATGTCACCTAGAACCTTCACAGCAGCGACAGCTTTATGAGGAGCATCAGCACTGCTCTGCCTGAGCAGAACCATCACCGCCATAGGTTGTCAAATAACCCGGATTTAACCCACACAGGTAAGTCCAATGGGGTGCAGGCATGTCCTCTATGCTTACAGCTTCCCGTGGGTGTTGGTTTGATACCGTTTGGGGACAGCCAAGGAGGCATCTGCAGGCAACAAAGGTAGGTGTGTGCTTGTGTGTGTGTTTCCTATGCAGATCCTAAGCCCAGTGTCACATGCAAGTAGGAGGAGTAAGAAGGGTTCCTGGCAAATCCGGGTTATGGATTGCATTTAAAAAGGCCCCGTGGGAGTGCAATGGGCCCCTGTCTTGCTGCTTAGCAATAATGGTATGGGTTTAGGTTCTGCTTTGTGTACTGGTGGTTGACTGCCCCCCAGCCCAGAGTGTGCATGGAAAATTGTCTGGCAGCCTCCCTGACAGCAAGCAGTGATAGTGCCCATGAAGGGGACCTTGTTGGGCCCGCCCCTTTCACGGTTATCGCTTCTCGGCCTTTTGGCTAAGATCAAGTGTAGTATCTGTTCTTATCAGTTTAATATCTGATACGTCCCCTATCTGGGGACCATATATTAAATGGATTTTTGAGAACGGGGGCCGATTTCGAAGCTTGCTTCCGTCGCCCTATGCATTGACCCGATATGGCAGTATCTTCGGGTACAGTGCACCACCCCCTTACAGGGTTAAAAAGAAAGATTCCTACTTTCATTGCTACCTGCTTGCTGGCTAGCCAGCTAGCCAGCCCTGTGGGCCTTGCTGCTGCTGCAGCCAAAAAACAAAAGGTGGTGCTGCTGCTGCTTCTGCTGCTTCTGCTTCTGCTTGTGTCTGGCCCCTGTTGGAGCGTCCAGGCACAGGACTTCTGCTGCTGCTGACTAAATGGCCTCCTTAATTGGATCATTTGAGTAGCCAGCACACCTGTGCAGGTAGGGCATGACATGATAGGCAGCTGCCTTGATAGCGGGTGGGTGCTGAATGTTCCTAATTGACAAAATAAGATTAATGCTTATGAAGAAATATAAAATCTCATCCCTTCCCCAATATCGCGCCACACCCCTACCCCTTAATTCCCTGGTTGAACGTGATGGACATATGTCTTTTTTCGACCGTACTAACTATGTAACTATGTAACATAACATGGGGGGGGGGGGGGGGGGGGGGTCTCCTGGCTGTTCACACAGGTGTGTCATTGCTGTACATTGACCATGCATTGCTTCTGTGGTATTGCAAAGGCAAAGACAAATGCTTCCAGCCATCCATTGCACTAATGGATTGGTCATCAGCTGGCTGTCTATGTCCCGCATCAATATAGACCAAAGTACAGAGGGTTAGGCTATGCTATTGTGCACCTACCTGATGCATCAGAAGGTGCGAGGCCCTTGCTAAATTCTGTGCACAGACTTTGAGATCTATGCTTTAGACTGTATCTAAACCTGCTCCAACATGGACTGACATTCTGGCCTACTTTCAGCCGATGCGACTTGTCTGTCGCTGAACAGTCGCTTTTTATGTATTCAGCACCTATGTATAATGTTGTAAAAATGCTCTAGAAGCTAAAGTCGCAGAAATGTCACACATATTTGGCCTGCAACTTTCTGTGCGACAAATTCAGACAGGAAAAATCAGTATAAATCCTTAGAAAATTATCCCCCAGTGTCTCCATCTGCTGGCGGTATTGAATAAGCATTGCTGCACTGATGGGGTATGCATTAGACGAAAAAAAAGAAGAAAAAGAAGAATAATACGCCCAGAAAAGAGGCGAAAAGGAGAAAAACGTAAAAAAACGTGAAAAAAAAGTAAGAGGAAGAGAAGGGAAAAAAAGGTGGAAATGGGTTTAAAAGTGATTTCGGCGGAGATATATATATATATATATATATATATATATATATATATATATATATATGCGCACACACACACATAGATATAAACGTATTCTCCGTTGAGATATTGCAGCCGCTGCTGTGTCCAGGCCCAGGAGCCTTAGCACTGTGCTGTGATGTCACTCAATACCACTGACATCACTAGGTGTAAACAACATCTCTCCTTTGCTGTGTATGTGACTATGGAGCTGTTTGGTGATGTCGTCTATTACGGCCTTCATAGAAGCAACAGGAGATTGTTGCATCCATCTTGAACCCTCAGAACTACAGTGCTATGATGTCACTCACTTCCACAGGCCTTGCAGAGTGTAAACAACAACAACCCAGCTTTGTTGTGTATGTAACCAAAGGGATTTGTGATGTCACCTAGAACCTTCACAGCAGCGACAGCTTTATGAGGAGCATCAGCACTGCTCTGCCTGAGCAGAACCATCACCGCCATAGGTTGTCAAATAACCCGGATTTAACCCACACAGGTAAGTCCAATGGGGTGCAGGCATGTCCTCTATGCTTACAGCTTCCCGTGGGTGTTGGTTTGATACCGTTTGGGGACAGCCAAGGAGGCATCTGCAGGCAACAAAGGTAGGTGTGTGCTTGTGTGTGTGTTTCCTATGCAGATCCTAAGCCCAGTGTCACATGCAAGTAGGAGGAGTAAGAAGGGTTCCTGGCAAATCCGGGTTATGGATTGCATTTAAAAAGGCCCCGTGGGAGTGCAATGGGCCCCTGTCTTGCTGCTTAGCAATAATGGTATGGGTTTAGGTTCTGCTGTGTGTACTGGTGGTTGACTGCCCCCCAGCCCAGAGTGTGCATGGAAAATTGTCTGGCAGCCTCCCTGACAGCAAGCAGTGATAGTGCCCATGAAGGGGACCTTGTTGGGCCCGCCCCTTTCACGGTTATCGCTTCTCGGCCTTTTGGCTAAGATCAAGTGTAGTATCTGTTCTTATCAGTTTAATATCTGATACGTCCCCTATCTGGGGACCATATATTAAATGGATTTTTGAGAACGGGGGCCGATTTCGAAGCTTGCTTCCGTCGCCCTATGCATTGACCCGATATGGCAGTATCTTCGGGTACAGTGCACCACCCCCTTACAGGGTTAAAAAGAAAGATTCCTACTTTCATTGCTACCTGCTTGCTGGCTAGCCAGCTAGCCAGCCCTGTGGGCCTTGCTGCTGCTGCAGCCAAAAAACAAAAGGTGGTGCTGCTTCTGCTGCTTCTGCTTCTGCTTGTGTCTGGCCCCTGTTGGAGCGTCCAGGCACAGGACTTCTGCTGCTGCTGACTAAATGGCCTCCTTAATTGGATCATTTGAGTAGCCAGCACACCTGTGCAGGTAGGGCATGACATGATAGGCAGCTGCCTTGATAGCGGGTGGGTGCTGAATGTTCCTAATTGACAAAATAAGATTAATGCTTATGAAGAAATATAAAATCTCATCCCTTCCCCAATATCGCGCCACACCCCTACCCCTTAATTCCCTGGTTGAACGTGATGGACATATGTCTTTTTTCGACCGTACTAACTATGTAACTATGTAACATAACATGGGGGGGGGGGGGGGGGTCTCCTGGCTGTTCACACAGGTGTGTCATTGCTGTACATTGACCATGCATTGCTTCTGTGGTATTGCAAAGGCAAAGACAAATGCTTCCAGCCATCCATTGCACTAATGGATTGGTCATCAGCTGGCTGTCTATGTCCCGCATCAATATAGACCAAAGTACAGAGGGTTAGGCTATGCTATTGTGCACCTACCTGATGCATCAGAAGGTGCGAGGCCCTTGCTAAATTCTGTGCACAGACTTTGAGATCTATGCTTTAGACTGTATCTAAACCTGCTCCAACATGGACTGACATTCTGGCCTACTTTCAGCCGATGCGACTTGTCTGTCGCTGAACAGTCGCTTTTTATGTATTCAGCACCTATGTATAATGTTGTAAAAATGCTCTAGAAGCTAAAGTCGCAGAAATGTCACACATATTTGGCCTGCAACTTTCTGTGCGACAAATTCAGACAGGAAAAATCAGTATAAATCCTTAGAAAATTATCCCCCAGTGTCTCCATCTGCTGGCGGTATTGAATAAGCATTGCTGCACTGATGGGGTATGCATTAGACGAAAAAAAAGAAGAAAAAGAAGAATAATACGCCCAGAAAAGAGGCGAAAAGGAGAAAAACGTAAAAAAACGTGAAAAAAAAGTAAGAGGAAGAGAAGGGAAAAAAAGGTGGAAATGGGTTTAAAAGTGATTTCGGCGGAGAAATATATATATATATATATATATATATATATATATATATATATATATATATGCGCACACACACACATAGATATAAACGTATTCTCCGTTGAGATATTGCAGCCGCTGCTGTGTCCAGGCCCAGGAGCCTTAGCACTGTGCTGTGATGTCACTCAATACCACTGACATCACTAGGTGTAAACAACATCTCTCCTTTGCTGTGTATGTGACTATGGAGCTGTTTGGTGATGTCGTCTATTACGGCCTTCATAGAAGCAACAGGAGATTGTTGCATCCATCTTGAACCCTCAGAACTACAGTGCTATGATGTCACTCACTTCCACAGGCCTTGCAGAGTGTAAACAACAACAACCCAGCTTTGTTGTGTATGTAACCAAAGGGATTTGTGATGTCACCTAGAACCTTCACAGCAGCGACAGCTTTATGAGGAGCATCAGCACTGCTCTGCCTGAGCAGAACCATCACCGCCATAGGTTGTCAAATAACCCGGATTTAACCCACACAGGTAAGTCCAATGGGGTGCAGGCATGTCCTCTATGCTTACAGCTTCCCGTGGGTGTTGGTTTGATACCGTTTGGGGACAGCCAAGGAGGCATCTGCAGGCAACAAAGGTAGGTGTGTGCTTGTGTGTGTGTTTCCTATGCAGATCCTAAGCCCAGTGTCACATGCAAGTAGGAGGAGTAAGAAGGGTTCCTGGCAAATCCGGGTTATGGATTGCATTTAAAAAGGCCCCGTGGGAGTGCAATGGGCCCCTGTCTTGCTGCTTAGCAATAATGGTATGGGTTTAGGTTCTGCTGTGTGTACTGGTGGTTGACTGCCCCCCAGCCCAGAGTGTGCATGGAAAATTGTCTGGCAGCCTCCCTGACAGCAAGCAGTGATAGTGCCCATGAAGGGGACCTTGTTGGGCCCGCCCCTTTCACGGTTATCGCTTCTCGGCCTTTTGGCTAAGATCAAGTGTAGTATCTGTTCTTATCAGTTTAATATCTGATACGTCCCCTATCTGGGGACCATATATTAAATGGATTTTTGAGAACGGGGGCCGATTTCGAAGCTTGCTTCCGTCGCCCTATGCATTGACCCGATATGGCAGTATCTTCGGGTACAGTGCACCACCCCCTTACAGGGTTAAAAAGAAAGATTCCTACTTTCATTGCTACCTGCTTGCTGGCTAGCCAGCTAGCCAGCCCTGTGGGCCTTGCTGCTGCTGCAGCCAAAAAACAAAAGGTGGTGCTGCTGCTGCTTCTGCTGCTTCTGCTTCTGCTTCTGCTTGTGTCTGGCCCCTGTTGGAGCGTCCAGGCACAGGACTTCTGCTGCTGCTGACTAAATGGCCTCCTTAATTGGATCATTTGAGTAGCCAGCACACCTGTGCAGGTAGGGCATGACATGATAGGCAGCTGCCTTGATAGCGGGTGGGTGCTGAATGTTCCTAATTGACAAAATAAGATTAATGCTTATGAAGAAATATAAAATCTCATCCCTTCCCCAATATCGCGCCACACCCCTACCCCTTAATTCCCTGGTTGAACGTGATGGACATATGTCTTTTTTCGACCGTACTAACTATGTAACTATGTAACATAACATGGGGGGGGGGGGGGGGGGTCTCCTGGCTGTTCACACAGGTGTGTCATTGCTGTACATTGACCATGCATTGCTTCTGTGGTATTGCAAAGGCAAAGACAAATGCTTCCAGCCATCCATTGCACTAATGGATTGGTCATCAGCTGGCTGTCTATGTCCCACATCAATATAGACCGAAGTACAGAGGGTTAGGCTATGCTATTGTGCACCTACCTGATGCATCAGAAGGTGCGAGGCCCTTGCTAAATTCTGTGCACAGACTTTGAGATCTATGCTTTAGACTGTATCTAAACCTGCTCCAACATGGACTGACATTCTGGCCTACTTTCAGCCGATGCGACTTGTCTGTCGCTGAACAGTCGCTTTTTATGTATTCAGCACCTATGTATAATGTTGTAAAAATGCTCTAGAAGCTAAAGTCGCAGAAATGTCACACATATTTGGCCTGCAACTTTCTGTGCGACAAATTCAGACAGGAAAAATCAGTATAAATCCTTAGAAAATTATCCCCCAGTGTCTCCATCTGCTGGCGGTATTGAATAAGCATTGCTGCACTGATGGGGTATGCATTAGACGAAAAAAAAGAAGAAAAAGAAGAATAATACGCCCAGAAAAGAGGCGAAAAGGAGAAAAACGTAAAAAAACGTGAAAAAAAAGTAAGAGGAAGAGAAGGGAAAAAAAGGTGGAAATGGGTTTAAAAGTGATTTCGGCGGAGAAATATATATATATATATATATATATATATATATATATATATATATATGCGCACACACACACATAGATATAAACGTATTCTCCGTTGAGATATTGCAGCCGCTGCTGTGTCCAGGCCCAGGAGCCTTAGCACTGTGCTGTGATGTCACTCAATACCACTGACATCACTAGGTGTAAACAACATCTCTCCTTTGCTGTGTATGTGACTATGGAGCTGTTTGGTGATGTCGTCTATTACGGCCTTCATAGAAGCAACAGGAGATTGTTGCATCCATCTTGAACCCTCAGAACTACAGTGCTATGATGTCACTCACTTCCACAGGCCTTGCAGAGTGTAAACAACAACAACCCAGCTTTGTTGTGTATGTAACCAAAGGGATTTGTGATGTCACCTAGAACCTTCACAGCAGCGACAGCTTTATGAGGAGCATCAGCACTGCTCTGCCTGAGCAGAACCATCACCGCCATAGGTTGTCAAATAACCCGGATTTAACCCACACAGGTAAGTCCAATGGGGTGCAGGCATGTCCTCTATGCTTACAGCTTCCCGTGGGTGTTGGTTTGATACCGTTTGGGGACAGCCAAGGAGGCATCTGCAGGCAACAAAGGTAGGTGTGTGCTTGTGTGTGTGTTTCCTATGCAGATCCTAAGCCCAGTGTCACATGCAAGTAGGAGGAGTAAGAAGGGTTCCTGGCAAATCCGGGTTATGGATTGCATTTAAAAAGGCCCCGTGGGAGTGCAATGGGCCCCTGTCTTGCTGCTTAGCAATAATGGTATGGGTTTAGGTTCTGCTGTGTGTACTGGTGGTTGACTGCCCCCCAGCCCAGAGTGTGCATGGAAAATTGTCTGGCAGCCTCCCTGACAGCAAGCAGTGATAGTGCCCATGAAGGGGACCTTGTTGGGCCCGCCCCTTTCACGGTTATCGCTTCTCGGCCTTTTGGCTAAGATCAAGTGTAGTATCTGTTCTTATCAGTTTAATATCTGATACGTCCCCTATCTGGGGACCATATATTAAATGGATTTTTGAGAACGGGGGCCGATTTCGAAGCTTGCTTCCGTCGCCCTATGCATTGACCCGATATGGCAGTATCTTCGGGTACAGTGCACCACCCCCTTACAGGGTTAAAAAGAAAGATTCCTACTTTCATTGCTACCTGCTTGCTGGCTAGCCAGCTAGCCAGCCCTGTGGGCCTTGCTGCTGCTGCAGCCAAAAAACAAAAGGTGGTGCTGCTGCTGCTTCTGCTGCTTCTGCTTCTGCTTGTGTCTGGCCCCTGTTGGAGCGTCCAGGCACAGGACTTCTGCTGCTGCTGACTAAATGGCCTCCTTAATTGGATCATTTGAGTAGCCAGCACACCTGTGCAGGTAGGGCATGACATGATAGGCAGCTGCCTTGATAGCGGGTGGGTGCTGAATGTTCCTAATTGACAAAATAAGATTAATGCTTATGAAGAAATATAAAATCTCATCCCTTCCCCAATATCGCGCCACACCCCTACCCCTTAATTCCCTGGTTGAACGTGATGGACATATGTCTTTTTTCGACCGTACTAACTATGTAACTATGTAACATAACATGGGGGGGGGGGGGGGGGTCTCCTGGCTGTTCACACAGGTGTGTCATTGCTGTACATTGACCATGCATTGCTTCTGTGGTATTGCAAAGGCAAAGACAAATGCTTCCAGCCATCCATTGCACTAATGGATTGGTCATCAGCTGGCTGTCTATGTCCCGCATCAATATAGACCAAAGTACAGAGGGTTAGGCTATGGTATTGTGCACCTACCTGATGCATCAGAAGGTGCGAGGCCCTTGCTAAATTCTGTGCACAGACTTTGAGATCTATGCTTTAGACTGTATCTAAACCTGCTCCAACATGGACTGACATTCTGGCCTACTTTCAGCCGATGCGACTTGTCTGTCGCTGAACAGTCGCTTTTTATGTATTCAGCACCTATGTATAATGTTGTAAAAATGCTCTAGAAGCTAAAGTCGCAGAAATGTCACACATATTTGGCCTGCAACTTTCTGTGCGACAAATTCAGACAGGAAAAATCAGTATAAATCCTTAGAAAATTATCCCCCAGTGTCTCCATCTGCTGGCGGTATTGAATAAGCATTGCTGCACTGATGGGGTATGCATTAGACGAAAAAAAAGAAGAAAAAGAAGAATAATACGCCCAGAAAAGAGGCGAAAAGGAGAAAAACGTAAAAAAACGTGAAAAAAAAGTAAGAGGAAGAGAAGGGAAAAAAAGGTGGAAATGGGTTTAAAAGTGATTTCGGCGGAGAAATATATATATATATATATATATATATATATATATATATATATGCGCACACACACACATAGATATAAACGTATTCTCCGTTGAGATATTGCAGCCGCTGCTGTGTCCAGGCCCAGGAGCCTTAGCACTGTGCTGTGATGTCACTCAATACCACTGACATCACTAGGTGTAAACAACATCTCTCCTTTGCTGTGTATGTGACTATGGAGCTGTTTGGTGATGTCGTCTATTACGGCCTTCATAGAAGCAACAGGAGATTGTTGCATCCATCTTGAACCCTCAGAACTACAGTGCTATGATGTCACTCACTTCCACAGGCCTTGCAGAGTGTAAACAACAACAACCCAGCTTTGTTGTGTATGTAACCAAAGGGATTTGTGATGTCACCTAGAACCTTCACAGCAGCGACAGCTTTATGAGGAGCATCAGCACTGCTCTGCCTGAGCAGAACCATCACCGCCATAGGTTGTCAAATAACCCGGATTTAACCCACACAGGTAAGTCCAATGGGGTGCAGGCATGTCCTCTATGCTTACAGCTTCCCGTGGGTGTTGGTTTGATACCGTTTGGGGACAGCCAAGGAGGCATCTGCAGGCAACAAAGGTAGGTGTGTGCTTGTGTGTGTGTTTCCTATGCAGATCCTAAGCCCAGTGTCACATGCAAGTAGGAGGAGTAAGAAGGGTTCCTGGCAAATCCGGGTTATGGATTGCATTTAAAAAGGCCCCGTGGGAGTGCAATGGGCCCCTGTCTTGCTGCTTAGCAATAATGGTATGGGTTTAGGTTCTGCTGTGTGTACTGGTGGTTGACTGCCCCCCAGCCCAGAGTGTGCATGGAAAATTGTCTGGCAGCCTCCCTGACAGCAAGCAGTGATAGTGCCCATGAAGGGGACCTTGTTGGGCCCGCCCCTTTCACGGTTATCGCTTCTCGGCCTTTTGGCTAAGATCAAGTGTAGTATCTGTTCTTATCAGTTTAATATCTGATACGTCCCCTATCTGGGGACCATATATTAAATGGATTTTTGAGAACGGGGGCCGATTTCGAAGCTTGCTTCCGTCGCCCTATGCATTGACCCGATATGGCAGTATCTTCGGGTACAGTGCACCACCCCCTTACAGGGTTAAAAAGAAAGATTCCTACTTTCATTGCTACCTGCTTGCTGGATAGCCAGCTAGCCAGCCCTGTGGGCCTTGCTGCTGCTGCAGCCAAAAAACAAAAGGTGGTGCTGCTGCTGCTTCTGCTGCTTCTGCTTCTGCTTGTGTCTGGCCCCTGTTGGAGCGTCCAGGCACAGGACTTCTGCTGCTGCTGACTAAATGGCCTCCTTAATTGGATCATTTGAGTAGCCAGCACACCTGTGCAGGTAGGGCATGACATGATAGGCAGCTGCCTTGATAGCGGGTGGGTGCTGAATGTTCCTAATTGACAAAATAAGATTAATGCTTATGAAGAAATATAAAATCTCATCCCTTCCCCAATATCGCGCCACACCCCTACCCCTTAATTCCCTGGTTGAACGTGATGGACATATGTCTTTTTTCGACCGTACTAACTATGTAACTATGTAACATAACATGGGGGGGGGGGGGGGGGGTCTCCTGGCTGTTCACACAGGTGTGTCATTGCTGTACATTGACCATGCATTGCTTCTGTGGTATTGCAAAGGCAAAGACAAATGCTTCCAGCCATCCATTGCACTAATGGATTGGTCATCAGCTGGCTGTCTATGTCCCGCATCAATATAGACCAAAGTACAGAGGGTTAGGCTATGCTATTGTGCACCTACCTGATGCATCAGAAGGTGCGAGGCCCTTGCTAAATTCTGTGCACAGACTTTGAGATCTATGCTTTAGACTGTATCTAAACCTGCTCCAACATGGACTGACATTCTGGCCTACTTTCAGCCGATGCGACTTGTCTGTCGCTGAACAGTCGCTTTTTATGTATTCAGCACCTATGTATAATGTTGTAAAAATGCTCTAGAAGCTAAAGTCGCAGAAATGTCACACATATTTGGCCTGCAACTTTCTGTGCGACAAATTCAGACAGGAAAAATCAGTATAAATCCTTAGAAAATTATCCCCCAGTGTCTCCATCTGCTGGCGGTATTGAATAAGCATTGCTGCACTGATGGGGTATGCATTAGACGAAAAAAAAGAAGAAAAAGAAGAATAATACGCCCAGAAAAGAGGCGAAAAGGAGAAAAACGTAAAAAAACGTGAAAAAAAAGTAAGAGGAAGAGAAGGGAAAAAAAGGTGGAAATGGGTTTAAAAGTGATTTCGGCGGAGAAATATATATATATATATATATATATATATATATATATATATATATATATGCGCACACACACACATAGATATAAACGTATTCTCCGTTGAGATATTGCAGCCGCTGCTGTGTCCAGGCCCAGGAGCCTTAGCACTGTGCTGTGATGTCACTCAATACCACTGACATCACTAGGTGTAAACAACATCTCTCCTTTGCTGTGTATGTGACTATGGAGCTGTTTGGTGATGTCGTCTATTACGGCCTTCATAGAAGCAACAGGAGATTGTTGCATCCATCTTGAACCCTCAGAACTACAGTGCTATGATGTCACTCACTTCCACAGGCCTTGCAGAGTGTAAACAACAACAACCCAGCTTTGTTGTGTATGTAACCAAAGGGATTTGTGATGTCACCTAGAACCTTCACAGCAGCGACAGCTTTATGAGGAGCATCAGCACTGCTCTGCCTGAGCAGAACCATCACCGCCATAGGTTGTCAAATAACCCGGATTTAACCCACACAGGTAAGTCCAATGGGGTGCAGGCATGTCCTCTATGCTTACAGCTTCCCGTGGGTGTTGGTTTGATACCGTTTGGGGACAGCCAAGGAGGCATCTGCAGGCAACAAAGGTAGGTGTGTGCTTGTGTGTGTGTTTCCTATGCAGATCCTAAGCCCAGTGTCACATGCAAGTAGGAGGAGTAAGAAGGGTTCCTGGCAAATCCGGGTTATGGATTGCATTTAAAAAGGCCCCGTGGGAGTGCAATGGGCCCCTGTCTTGCTGCTTAGCAATAATGGTATGGGTTTAGGTTCTGCTGTGTGTACTGGTGGTTGACTGCCCCCCAGCCCAGAGTGTGCATGGAAAATTGTCTGGCAGCCTCCCTGACAGCAAGCAGTGATAGTGCCCATGAAGGGGACCTTGTTGGGCCCGCCCCTTTCACGGTTATCGCTTCTCGGCCTTTTGGCTAAGATCAAGTGTAGTATCTGCTCACTTGGTCTGGTCAGAGGGTGTCTGGGGTACCCGGCTCCTTGGCCTGGGGGGATCGTCCTTCTTAACGGAGGGACTTCACCCCCCTGCTGCTATTAGGGAGCCGGCTTAGTCCCCAGACAACGGGGGGCGATCACCCTTCACTGCCCACTCTTTGTTGGGGGAGTGTTTTTCTGTCCCTGCCTGGACACGCCTATTGAAGATGGAAGAGATCATGGACACCTCTCAATCTGTTGGAGAGGAGGTTCCTTTTTTTGGGAAGATCAAGAATGGGGTCCGGATCCTGCTGAAAGACCTTGAGAAGAAAAGAAGAGGACTTTCCTTTGTAATGGAGGAAATTCTTTTTGGAGTTTTGGAAATTGCAAAGACACAAATCCTTTCCATGTTGGAATTTCCAAAGAAGGGGTGCTTTGATGTTATTTTGGTTTCCGAAGAGGATTATGATTTATTTTGGAAGAAATTTGAGACAATCAAGTCTGATCCAGTGTGGGAGGGCGTGGAAGTCATTCCCCACTTTCCCAGGAGAGAAAGAATTTTAACGGTGAGGATGTATAGTCCTTACGTCCCTGAGGAGGATATTATAATTCTTTTGACCCAATTTTGTGAGGAAATTGCGCCACTTGGGAAAATTTATAATCAGTATTGAGTCTGGACAACAAAGTGGAGATTTAAAGTAAAGTTCAAGGAAGACGCAGATGGAAGAGTTCTTTATCCCCCTGCCCGTTTTAAAATAGGGGTTATCAATGGAGATATGTTTTTTGCAGGTATGCAGAATTTCTGTAGAAAATGCAAGAAATATGGCCATTTAAAGGAAGAGTGCACCTCAATGTGGTGCCAAAAATGCCAAAAAGAAGGTCATGAAATCGAATCCTGTAGCCAAAAAAGTAAATGTAATTTATGTAACAAAATTGGTCACATGTATGTGAACTGTCCAAAGAGGAAGAAGAAAAGAGAAGAAGAAGTTTCTGAACAAGAGCCAGAAATTAAAAGATCTGTGAGAAAAGATAAGGAAGTGGTAACCCAAGAGCCAAAAATTGTTGGAAAAGAGATGATAGTAGAAGAAAAGAACATTGGAGAGCATAAGAGTAAAAAGAAAAATGAAGAGCCGGTGAGAGATTTAAGAGGATATTCAGGGTCTTTCCAAACTATTTTGGAGAGAGCTCCAGATGAGGAAAGAGAATTGTTCTTACAGGACCTGGATGATCTATTATCCACCTTTAAAGCCCAGTTGCCTGCAGTAAGAAACAAAGTTTATGATTCTTTTCGCCCTGACGTGGATCGATTTATGGTAACTTATAAAATACCGGCCTGGTTGGCCATCCCAGTAAAAAGGGAAATGGAAAAAGGAAGCTTAACCTATGGTTTAATTGATTACTTGGCAGTTTACGCCCGGAGAAAGGGAATGAATTTGTTATAATTTTGGAATGTTTATTATTTTTATTGTTGTTATAATATTTTATTTCAATTTGTCTTTTTTTAGGAATAAATAAAAGTGTTACCTGATGATGAACAAAACAATCGAGTCCATATAAGATCTTGGAGCTCTGATTGAGTTCTGAGGGCTAACTTAAAAAAAAAATCTGTTCTTATCAGTTTAATATCTGATACGTCCCCTATCTGGGGACCATATATTAAATGGATTTTTGAGAACGGGGGCCGATTTCGAAGCTTGCTTCCGTCGCCCTATGCATTGACCCGATATGGCAGTATCTTCGGGTACAGTGCACCACCCCCTTACAGGGTTAAAAAGAAAGATTCCTACTTTCATTGCTACCTGCTTGCTGGCTAGCCAGCTAGCCAGCCCTGTGGGCCTTGCTGCTGCTGCAGCCAAAAAACAAAAGGTGGTGCTGCTGCTGCTTCTGCTGCTTCTGCTTCTGCTTGTGTCTGGCCCCTGTTGGAGCGTCCAGGCACAGGACTTCTGCTGCTGCTGACTAAATGGCCTCCTTAATTGGATCATTTGAGTAGCCAGCACACCTGTGCAGGTAGGGCATGACATGATAGGCAGCTGCCTTGATAGCGGGTGGGTGCTGAATGTTCCTAATTGACAAAATAAGATTAATGCTTATGAAGAAATATAAAATCTCATCCCTTCCCCAATATCGCGCCACACCCCTACCCCTTAATTCCCTGGTTGAACGTGATGGACATATGTCTTTTTTCGACCGTACTAACTATGTAACTATGTAACATAACATGGGGGGGGGGTCTCCTGGCTGTTCACACAGGTGTGTCATTGCTGTACATTGACCATGCATTGCTTCTGTGGTATTGCAAAGGCAAAGACAAATGCTTCCAGCCATCCATTGCACTAATGGATTGGTCATCAGCTGGCTGTCTATGTCCCGCATCAATATAGACCAAAGTACAGAGGGTTAGGCTATGCTATTGTGCACCTACCTGATGCATCAGAAGGTGCGAGGCCCTTGCTAAATTCTGTGCACAGACTTTGAGATCTATGCTTTAGACTGTATCTAAACCTGCTCCAACATGGACTGACATTCTGGCCTACTTTCAGCCGATGCGACTTGTCTGTCGCTGAACAGTCGCTTTTTATGTATTCAGCACCTATGTATAATGTTGTAAAAATGCTCTAGAAGCTAAAGTCGCAGAAATGTCACACATATTTGGCCTGCAACTTTCTGTGCGACAAATTCAGACAGGAAAAATCAGTATAAATCCTTAGAAAATTATCCCCCAGTGTCTCCATCTGCTGGCGGTATTGAATAAGCATTGCTGCACTGATGGGGTATGCATTAGACGAAAAAAAAGAAGAAAAAGAAGAATAATACGCCCAGAAAAGAGGCGAAAAGGAGAAAAACGTAAAAAAACGTGAAAAAAAAGTAAGAGGAAGAGAAGGGAAAAAAAGGTGGAAATGGGTTTAAAAGTGATTTCGGCGGAGAAATATATATATATATATATATATATATATATATATATATATATATATATATATATGCGCACACACACACATAGATATAAACGTATTCTCCGTTGAGATATTGCAGCCGCTGCTGTGTCCAGGCCCAGGAGCCTTAGCACTGTGCTGTGATGTCACTCAATACCACTGACATCACTAGGTGTAAACAACATCTCTCCTTTGCTGTGTATGTGACTATGGAGCTGTTTGGTGATGTCGTCTATTACGGCCTTCATAGAAGCAACAGGAGATTGTTGCATCCATCTTGAACCCTCAGAACTACAGTGCTATGATGTCACTCACTTCCACAGGCCTTGCAGAGTGTAAACAACAACAACCCAGCTTTGTTGTGTATGTAACCAAAGGGATTTGTGATGTCACCTAGAACCTTCACAGCAGCGACAGCTTTATGAGGAGCATCAGCACTGCTCTGCCTGAGCAGAACCATCACCGCCATAGGTTGTCAAATAACCCGGATTTAACCCACACAGGTAAGTCCAATGGGGTGCAGGCATGTCCTCTATGCTTACAGCTTCCCGTGGGTGTTGGTTTGATACCGTTTGGGGACAGCCAAGGAGGCATCTGCAGGCAACAAAGGTAGGTGTGTGCTTGTGTGTGTGTTTCCTATGCAGATCCTAAGCCCAGTGTCACATGCAAGTAGGAGGAGTAAGAAGGGTTCCTGGCAAATCCGGGTTATGGATTGCATTTAAAAAGGCCCCGTGGGAGTGCAATGGGCCCCTGTCTTGCTGCTTAGCAATAATGGTATGGGTTTAGGTTCTGCTGTGTGTACTGGTGGTTGACTGCCCCCCAGCCCAGAGTGTGCATGGAAAATTGTCTGGCAGCCTCCCTGACAGCAAGCAGTGATAGTGCCCATGAAGGGGACCTTGTTGGGCCCGCCCCTTTCACGGTTATCGCTTCTCGGCCTTTTGGCTAAGATCAAGTGTAGTATCTGTTCTTATCAGTTTAATATCTGATACGTCCCCTATCTGGGGACCATATATTAAATGGATTTTTGAGAACGGGGGCCGATTTCGAAGCTTGCTTCCGTCGCCCTATGCATTGACCCGATATGGCAGTATCTTCGGGTACAGTGCACCACCCCCTTACAGGGTTAAAAAGAAAGATTCCTACTTTCATTGCTACCTGCTTGCTGGCTAGCCAGCTAGCCAGCCCTGTGGGCCTTGCTGCTGCTGCAGCCAAAAAACAAAAGGTGGTGCTGCTGCTGCTTCTGCTGCTTCTGCTTCTGCTTGTGTCTGGCCCCTGTTGGAGCGTCCAGGCACAGGACTTCTGCTGCTGCTGACTAAATGGCCTCCTTAATTGGATCATTTGAGTAGCCAGCACACCTGTGCAGGTAGGGCATGACATGATAGGCAGCTGCCTTGATAGCGGGTGGGTGCTGAATGTTCCTAATTGACAAAATAAGATTAATGCTTATGAAGAAATATAAAATCTCATCCCTTCCCCAATATCGCGCCACACCCCTACCCCTTAATTCCCTGGTTGAACGTGATGGACATATGTCTTTTTTCGACCGTACTAACTATGTAACTATGTAACATAACATGGGGGGGGGGTCTCCTGGCTGTTCACACAGGTGTGTCATTGCTGTACATTGACCATGCATTGCTTCTGTGGTATTGCAAAGGCAAAGACAAATGCTTCCAGCCATCCATTGCACTAATGGATTGGTCATCAGCTGGCTGTCTATGTCCCGCATCAATATAGACCAAAGTACAGAGGGTTAGGCTATGCTATTGTGCACCTACCTGATGCATCAGAAGGTGCGAGGCCCTTGCTAAATTCTGTGCACAGACTTTGAGATCTATGCTTTAGACTGTATCTAAACCTGCTCCAACATGGACTGACATTCTGGCCTACTTTCAGCCGATGCGACTTGTCTGTCGCTGAACAGTCGCTTTTTATGTATTCAGCACCTATGTATAATGTTGTAAAAATGCTCTAGAAGCTAAAGTCGCAGAAATGTCACACATATTTGGCCTGCAACTTTCTGTGCGACAAATTCAGACAGGAAAAATCAGTATAAATCCTTAGAAAATTATCCCCCAGTGTCTCCATCTGCTGGCGGTATTGAATAAGCATTGCTGCACTGATGGGGTATGCATTAGACGAAAAAAAAGAAGAAAAAGAAGAATAATACGCCCAGAAAAGAGGCGAAAAGGAGAAAAACGTAAAAAAACGTGAAAAAAAAGTAAGAGGAAGAGAAGGGAAAAAAAGGTGGAAATGGGTTTAAAAGTGATTTCGGCGGAGAAATATATATATATATATATATATATATATATATATGCGCACACACACACATAGATATAAACGTATTCTCCGTTGAGATATTGCAGCCGCTGCTGTGTCCAGGCCCAGGAGCCTTAGCACTGTGCTGTGATGTCACTCAATACCACTGACATCACTAGGTGTAAACAACATCTCTCCTTTGCTGTGTATGTGACTATGGAGCTGTTTGGTGATGTCGTCTATTACGGCCTTCATAGAAGCAACAGGAGATTGTTGCATCCATCTTGAACCCTCAGAACTACAGTGCTATGATGTCACTCACTTCCACAGGCCTTGCAGAGTGTAAACAACAACAACCCAGCTTTGTTGTGTATGTAACCAAAGGGATTTGTGATGTCACCTAGAACCTTCACAGCAGCGACAGCTTTATGAGGAGCATCAGCACTGCTCTGCCTGAGCAGAACCATCACCGCCATAGGTTGTCAAATAACCCGGATTTAACCCACACAGGTAAGTCCAATGGGGTGCAGGCATGTCCTCTATGCTTACAGCTTCCCGTGGGTGTTGGTTTGATACCGTTTGGGGACAGCCAAGGAGGCATCTGCAGGCAACAAAGGTAGGTGTGTGCTTGTGTGTGTGTTTCCTATGCAGATCCTAAGCCCAGTGTCACATGCAAGTAGGAGGAGTAAGAAGGGTTCCTGGCAAATCCGGGTTATGGATTGCATTTAAAAAGGCCCCGTGGGAGTGCAATGGGCCCCTGTCTTGCTGCTTAGCAATAATGGTATGGGTTTAGGTTCTGCTGTGTGTACTGGTGGTTGACTGCCCCCCAGCCCAGAGTGTGCATGGAAAATTGTCTGGCAGCCTCCCTGACAGCAAGCAGTGATAGTGCCCATGAAGGGGACCTTGTTGGGCCCGCCCCTTTCACGGTTATCGCTTCTCGGCCTTTTGGCTAAGATCAAGTGTAGTATCTGTTCTTATCAGTTTAATATCTGATACGTCCCCTATCTGGGGACCATATATTAAATGGATTTTTGAGAACGGGGGCCGATTTCGAAGCTTGCTTCCGTCGCCCTATGCATTGACCCGATATGGCAGTATCTTCGGGTACAGTGCACCACCCCCTTACAGGGTTAAAAAGAAAGATTCCTACTTTCATTGCTACCTGCTTGCTGGCTAGCCAGCTAGCCAGCCCTGTGGGCCTTGCTGCTGCTGCAGCCAAAAAACAAAAGGTGGTGGTGCTGCTGCTGCTTCTGCTGCTTCTGCTTCTGCTTGTGTCTGGCCCCTGTTGGAGCGTCCAGGCACAGGACTTCTGCTGCTGCTGACTAAATGGCCTCCTTAATTGGATCATTTGAGTAGCCAGCACACCTGTGCAGGTAGGGCATGACATGATAGGCAGCTGCCTTGATAGCGGGTGGGTGCTGAATGTTCCTAATTGACAAAATAAGATTAATGCTTATGAAGAAATATAAAATCTCATCCCTTCCCCAATATCGCGCCACACCCCTACCCCTTAATTCCCTGGTTGAACGTGATGGACATATGTCTTTTTTCGACCGTACTAACTATGTAACTATGTAACATAACATGGGGGGGGGGTCTCCTGGCTGTTCACACAGGTGTGTCATTGCTGTACATTGACCATGCATTGCTTCTGTGGTATTGCAAAGGCAAAGACAAATGCTTCCAGCCATCCATTGCACTAATGGATTGGTCATCAGCTGGCTGTCTATGTCCCGCATCAATATAGACCAAAGTACAGAGGGTTAGGCTATGCTATTGTGCACCTACCTGATGCATCAGAAGGTGCGAGGCCCTTGCTAAATTCTGTGCACAGACTTTGAGATCTATGCTTTAGACTGTATCTAAACCTTCTCCAACATGGACTGACATTCTGGCCTACTTTCAGCCGATGCGACTTGTCTGTCGCTGAACAGTCGCTTTTTATGTATTCAGCACCTATGTATAATGTTGTAAAAATGCTCTAGAAGCTAAAGTCGCAGAAATGTCACACATATTTGGCCTGCAACTTTCTGTGCGACAAATTCAGACAGGAAAAATCAGTATAAATCCTTAGAAAATTATCCCCCAGTGTCTCCATCTGCTGGCGGTATTGAATAAGCATTGCTGCACTGATGGGGTATGCATTAGACGAAAAAAAAGAAGAAAAAGAAGAATAATACGCCCAGAAAAGAGGCGAAAAGGAGAAAAACGTAAAAAAACGTGAAAAAAAAGTAAGAGGAAGAGAAGGGAAAAAAAGGTGGAAATGGGTTTAAAAGTGATTTCGGCGGAGAAATATATATATATATATATATATATATATATATATATATATGCGCACACACACACATAGATATAAACGTATTCTCCGTGGAGATATTGCAGCCGCTGCTGTGTCCAGGCCCAGGAGCCTTAGCACTGTGCTGTGGTGTCACTCAATACCACTGACATCACTAGGTGTAAACAACATCTCTCCTTTGCTGTGTATGTGACTATGGAGCTGTTTGGTGATGTCGTCTATTACGGCCTTCATAGAAGCAACAGGAGATTGTTGCATCCATCTTGAACCCTCAGAACTACAGTGCTATGATGTCACTCACTTCCACAGGCCTTGCAGAGTGTAAACAACAACAACCCAGCTTTGTTGTGTATGTAACCAAAGGGATTTGTGATGTCACCTAGAACCTTCACAGCAGCGACAGCTTTATGAGGAGCATCAGCACTGCTCTGCCTGAGCAGAACCATCACCGCCATAGGTTGTCAAATAACCCGGATTTAACCCACACAGGTAAGTCCAATGGGGTGCAGGCATGTCCTCTATGCTTACAGCTTCCCGTGGGTGTTGGTTTGATACCGTTTGGGGACAGCCAAGGAGGCATCTGCAGGCAACAAAGGTAGGTGTGTGCTTGTGTGTGTGTTTCCTATGCAGATCCTAAGCCCAGTGTCACATGCAAGTAGGAGGAGTAAGAAGGGTTCCTGGCAAATCCGGGTTATGGATTGCATTTAAAAAGGCCCCGTGGGAGTGCAATGGGCCCCTGTCTTGCTGCTTAGCAATAATGGTATGGGTTTAGGTTCTGCTGTGTGTACTGGTGGTTGACTGCCCCCCAGCCCAGAGTGTGCATGGAAAATTGTCTGGCAGCCTCCCTGACAGCAAGCAGTGATAGTGCCCATGAAGGGGACCTTGTTGGGCCCGCCCCTTTCACGGTTATCGCTTCTCGGCCTTTTGGCTAAGATCAAGTGTAGTATCTGTTCTTATCAGTTTTCATGCTGGTGGGGATGGGTGCTGCATGGAGGATGCAGGTGTACCAGGGCTTTCCGGGGCTGGTTCTGAGGAATCAGCTCGACGGCTGCCCCGATGTGACCTGTTCCCTCCGGGTCTCGCCATGAGGCTGAGAGGGTCTAGAGCCGAGGTACTTTTGTGCCTCGGGGAGTGGTGACCCCGAGGTGCCGAAACTCACTGGGAGAATAGACTCACTGAGTTGAAGCACGGGCACCATAATCTCTTCACCTTGTGGCACTCACCTCTTGATTCCCGGCCTTCTGGCTAGGATCAGAGAAATTTTTATAGATCCGGCCGGATGTCCGGGCAGTATATCTGCACACATTCACTTATTTATTTCTTTTTTGTCTCACTGTGTCACTTTTTGCGTGTTTTGTGTTCACGGGATTTGTCAGGATGCGGTAGCCCTTCTGGGTGTCCCTCCTGGCGGTCTAGGGGAGGTGTGTGTGGCCATTAGGTTCCGCACCTCCCTGCAAACACCCCGGGTACTCCTGCTTTGGCAGGGTACCTACCGTAATCGGCTCTGCGGGCAGATACCTTGGCTAACGCCAAGGGGGATGCCGGGAGCATTTGTGGTCCCCTAGTAGCTTCGGCGAAAAGGGACATCGAACCTGGAACCTCGCAGGTACCTTTTGGTCCGGAGGCGAAGGGTAAGGTTTGTTGGGGGGCCTCTCTCCTATCGGAGTAGGGCTTGCGATAGACCGCATCCTTTGTGCACGTTTTTTTAGTGTAACACGTTTGCACTTTTTCTTGCACTTTGGGTGAATCGAAAGCACGTTCCTCGGCTTTAGATAAAAAAAAAAAAAAAAAAAAAAAAAAATCTGTTCTTATCAGTTTAATATCTGATACGTCCCCTATCTGGGGACCATATATTAAATGGATTTTTGAGAACGGGGGCCGATTTCGAAGCTTGCTTCCGTCGCCCTATGCATTGACCCGATATGGCAGTATCTTCGGGTACAGTGCACCACCCCCTTACAGGGTTAAAAAGAAAGATTCCTACTTTCATTGCTACCTGCTTGCTGGCTAGCCAGCTAGCCAGCCCTGTGGGCCTTGCTGCTGCTGCAGCCAAAAAACAAAAGGTGGTGCTGCTGCTGCTTCTGCTGCTTCTGCTTCTGCTTGTGTCTGGCCCCTGTTGGAGCGTCCAGGCACAGGACTTCTGCTGCTGCTGACTAAATGGCCTCCTTAATTGGATCATTTGAGTAGCCAGCACACCTGTGCAGGTAGGGCATGACATGATAGGCAGCTGCCTTGATAGCGGGTGGGTGCTGAATGTTCCTAATTGACAAAATAAGATTAATGCTTATGAAGAAATATAAAATCTCATCCCTTCCCCAATATCGCGCCACACCCCTACCCCTTAATTCCCTGGTTGAACGTGATGGACATATGTCTTTTTTCGACCGTACTAACTATGTAACTATGTAACATAACATGGGGGGGGGGGGGGGGGGTCTCCTGGCTGTTCACACAGGTGTGTCATTGCTGTACATTGACCATGCATTGCTTCTGTGGTATTGCAAAGGCAAAGACAAATGCTTCCAGCCATCCATTGCACTAATGGATTGGTCATCAGCTGGCTGTCTATGTCCCGCATCAATATAGACCAAAGTACAGAGGGTTAGGCTATGCTATTGTGCACCTACCTGATGCATCAGAAGGTGCGAGGCCCTTGCTAAATTCTGTGCACAGACTTTGAGATCTATGCTTTAGACTGTATCTAAACCTGCTCCAACATGGACTGACATTCTGGCCTACTTTCAGCCGATGCGACTTGTCTGTCGCTGAACAGTCGCTTTTTATGTATTCAGCACCTATGTATAATGTTGTAAAAATGCTCTAGAAGCTAAAGTCGCAGAAATGTCACACATATTTGGCCTGCAACTTTCTGTGCGACAAATTCAGACAGGAAAAATCAGTATAAATCCTTAGAAAATTATCCCCCAGTGTCTCCATCTGCTGGCGGTATTGAATAAGCATTGCTGCACTGATGGGGTATGCATTAGACGAAAAAAAAGAAGAAAAAGAAGAATAATACGCCCAGAAAAGAGGCGAAAAGGAGAAAAACGTAAAAAAACGTGAAAAAAAAGTAAGAGGAAGAGAAGGAAAAAAAAGGTGGAAATGGGTTTAAAAGTGATTTCGGCGGAGAAATATATATATATATATATATATATATATATATATATATATATATATGCGCACACACACACATAGATATAAACGTATTCTCCGTTGAGATATTGCAGCCGCTGCTGTGTCCAGGCCCAGGAGCCTTAGCACTGTGCTGTGATGTCACTCAATACCACTGACATCACTAGGTGTAAACAACATCTCTCCTTTGCTGTGTATGTGACTATGGAGCTGTTTGGTGATGTCGTCTATTACGGCCTTCATAGAAGCAACAGGAGATTGTTGCATCCATCTTGAACCCTCAGAACTACAGTGCTATGATGTCACTCACTTCCACAGGCCTTGCAGAGTGTAAACAACAACAACCCAGCTTTGTTGTGTATGTAACCAAAGGGATTTGTGATGTCACCTAGAACCTTCACAGCAGCGACAGCTTTATG
Source organism: Hyla sarda (assembly GCF_029499605.1). NCBI lineage: Eukaryota > Metazoa > Chordata > Amphibia > Anura > Hylidae > Hyla > Hyla sarda. The sequence continues at coordinate 99,766 of NW_026610468.1, read as the reverse complement.
AGGAGCATCAGCACTGCTCTGCCTGAGCAGAACCATCACCGCCATAGGTTGTCAAATAACCCGGATTTAACCCACACAGGTAAGTCCAATGGGGTGCAGGCATGTCCTCTATGCTTACAGCTTCCCGTGGGTGTTGGTTTGATACCGTTTGGGGACAGCCAAGGAGGCATCTGCAGGCAACAAAGGTAGGTGTGTGCTTGTGTGTGTGTTTCCTATGCAGATCCTAAGCCCAGTGTCACATGCAAGTAGGAGGAGTAAGAAGGGTTCCTGGCAAATCCGGGTTATGGATTGCATTTAAAAAGGCCCCGTGGGAGTGCAATGGGCCCCTGTCTTGCTGCTTAGCAATAATGGTATGGGTTTAGGTTCTGCTGTGTGTACTGGTGGTTGACTGCCCCCCAGCCCAGAGTGTGCATGGAAAATTGTCTGGCAGCCTCCCTGACAGCAAGCAGTGATAGTGCCCATGAAGGGGACCTTGTTGGGCCCGCCCCTTTCACGGTTATCGCTTCTCGGCCTTTTGGCTAAGATCAAGTGTAGTATCTGTTCTTATCAGTTTAATATCTGATACGTCCCCTATCTGGGGACCATATATTAAATGGATTTTTGAGAACGGGGGCCGATTTCGAAGCTTGCTTCCGTCGCCCTATGCATTGACCCGATATGGCAGTATCTTCGGGTACAGTGCACCACCCCCTTACAGGATTAAAAAGAAAGATTCCTACTTTCATTGCTACCTGCTTGCTGGCTAGCCAGCTAGCCAGCCCTGTGGGCCTTGCTGCTGCTGCAGCCAAAAAACAAAAGGTGGTGCTGCTGCTGCTTCTGCTGCTTCTGCTTCTGCTTGTGTCTGGCCCCTGTTGGAGCGTCCAGGCACAGGACTTCTGCTGCTGCTGACTAAATGGCCTCCTTAATTGGATCATTTGAGTAGCCAGCACACCTGTGCAGGTAGGGCATGACATGATAGGCAGCTGCCTTGATAGCGGGTGGGTGCTGAATGTTCCTAATTGACAAAATAAGATTAATGCTTATGAAGAAATATAAAATCTCATCCCTTCCCCAATATCGCGCCACACCCCTACCCCTTAATTCCCTGGTTGAACGTGATGGACATATGTCTTTTTTCGACCGTACTAACTATGTAACTATGTAACATAACATGGGGGGGGGGGGGGGGTCTCCTGGCTGTTCACACAGGTGTGTCATTGCTGTACATTGACCATGCATTGCTTCTGTGGTATTGCAAAGGCAAAGACAAATGCTTCCAGCCATCCATTGCACTAATGGATTGGTCATCAGCTGGCTGTCTATGTCCCGCATCAATATAGACCAAAGTACAGAGGGTTAGGCTATGCTATTGTGCACCTACCTGATGCATCAGAAGGTGCGAGGCCCTTGCTAAATTCTGTGCACAGACTTTGAGATCTATGCTTTAGACTGTATCTAAACCTGCTCCAACATGGACTGACATTCTGGCCTACTTTCAGCCGATGCGACTTGTCTGTCGCTGAACAGTCGCTTTTTATGTATTCAGCACCTATGTATAATGTTGTAAAAATGCTCTAGAAGCTAAAGTCGCAGAAATGTCACACATATTTGGCCTGCAACTTTCTGTGCGACAAATTCAGACAGGAAAAATCAGTATAAATCCTTAGAAAATTATCCCCCAGTGTCTCCATCTGCTGGCGGTATTGAATAAGCATTGCTGCACTGATGGGGTATGCATTAGACGAAAAAAAAGAAGAAAAAGAAGAATAATACGCCCAGAAAAGAGGCGAAAAGGAGAAAAACGTAAAAAAACGTGAAAAAAAAGTAAGAGGAAGAGAAGGGAAAAAAAGGTGGAAATGGGTTTAAAAGTGATTTCGGCGGAGAAATATATATATATATATATATATATATATATATATATATATATATATATGCGCACACACACACATAGATATAAACGTATTCTCCGTTGAGATATTGCAGCCGCTGCTGTGTCCAGGCCCAGGAGCCTTAGCACTGTGCTGTGATGTCACTCAATACCACTGACATCACTAGGTGTAAACAACATCTCTCCTTTGCTGTGTATGTGACTATGGAGCTGTTTGGTGATGTCGTCTATTACGGCCTTCATAGAAGCAACAGGAGATTGTTGCATCCATCTTGAACCCTCAGAACTACAGTGCTATGATGTCACTCACTTCCACAGGCCTTGCAGAGTGTAAACAACAACAACCCAGCTTTGTTGTGTATGTAACCAAAGGGATTTGTGATGTCACCTAGAACCTTCACAGCAGCGACAGCTTTATGAGGAGCATCAGCACTGCTCTGCCTGAGCAGAACCATCACCGCCATAGGTTGTCAAATAACCCGGATTTAACCCACACAGGTAAGTCCAATGGGGTGCAGGCATGTCCTCTATGCTTACAGCTTCCCGTGGGTGTTGGTTTGATACCGTTTGGGGACAGCCAAGGAGGCATCTGCAGGCAACAAAGGTAGGTGTGTGCTTGTGTGTGTGTTTCCTATGCAGATCCTAAGCCCAGTGTCACATGCAAGTAGGAGGAGTAAGAAGGGTTCCTGGCAAATCCGGGTTATGGATTGCATTTAAAAAGGCCCCGTGGGAGTGCAATGGGCCCCTGTCTTGCTGCTTAGCAATAATGGTATGGGTTTAGGTTCTGCTGTGTGTACTGGTGGTTGACTGCCCCCCAGCCCAGAGTGTGCATGGAAAATTGTCTGGCAGCCTCCCTGACAGCAAGCAGTGATAGTGCCCATGAAGGGGACCTTGTTGGGCCCGCCCCTTTCACGGTTATCGCTTCTCGGCCTTTTGGCTAAGATCAAGTGTAGTATCTGTTCTTATCAGTTTTCATGCTGGTGGGGATGGGTGCTGCATGGAGGATGCAGGTGTACCAGGGCTTTCCGGGGCTGGTTCTGAGGAATCAGCTCGACGGCTGCCCCGATGTGACCTGTTCCCTCCGGGTCTCGCCATGAGGCTGAGAGGGTCTAGAGCCGAGGTACTTTTGTGCCTCGGGGAGTGGTGACCCCGAGGTGCCGAAACTCACTGGGAGAATAGACTCACTGAGTTGAAGCACGGGCACCATAATCTCTTCACCTTGTGGCACTCACCTCTTGATTCCCGGCCTTCTGGCTAGGATCAGAGAAATTTTTATAGATCCGGCCGGATGTCCGGGCAGTATATCTGCACACATTCACTTATTTATTTCTTTTTTTGTCTCACTGTGTCACTTTTTGCGTGTTGTGTGTTCACAGGATTGGTCAGGATGCGGTAGCCCTTCTGGGTGTCCCTCCTGGCGGTCTAGGGGAGGTGTGTGTGGCCATTAGGTTCCGCACCTCCCTGCAAACACCCCGGGTACTCCTGCTTTGGCAGGGTACCTACCGTAATCGGCTCTGCGGGCAGATACCTTGGCTAACGCCAAGGGGGATGCCGGGAGCATTTGTGGTCCCCTAGTAGCTTCGGCGAAAAGGGACATCGAACCTGGAACCTCGCAGGTACCTTTTGGTCCGGAGGCGAAGGGTAAGGTTTGTTGGGGGGCCTCTCTCCTATCGGAGAAGGGCTTGCGATAGACCGCATCCTTTGTGCACGTTTTTTTTAGTGTAACACGTTTGCACTTTTTCTTGCACTTTGGGTGAATCGAAAGCACGTTCCTCGGCTTTAGATATAAAAAAAAAAAAATCTGTTCTTATCAGTTTAATATCTGATACGTCCCCTATCTGGGGACCATATATTAAATGGATTTTTGAGAACGGGGGCCGATTTCGAAGCTTGCTTCCGTCGCCCTATGCATTGACCCGATATGGCAGTATCTTCGGGTACAGTGCACCACCCCCTTACAGGGTTAAAAAGAAAGATTCCTACTTTCATTGCTACCTGCTTGCTGGCTAGCCAGCTAGCCAGCCCTGTGGGCCTTGCTGCTGCTGCAGCCAAAAAACAAAAGGTGGTGCTGCTGCTGCTTCTGCTGCTTCTGCTTCTGCTTGTGTCTGGCCCCTGTTGGAGCGTCCAGGCACAGGACTTCTGCTGCTGCTGACTAAATGGCCTCCTTAATTGGATCATTTGAGTAGCCAGCACACCTGTGCAGGTAGGGCATGACATGATAGGCAGCTGCCTTGATAGCGGGTGGGTGCTGAATGTTCCTAATTGACAAAATAAGATTAATGCTTATGAAGAAATATAAAATCTCATCCCTTCCCCAATATCGCGCCACACCCCTACCCCTTAATTCCCTGGTTGAACGTGATGGACATATGTCTTTTTTCGACCGTACTAACTATGTAACTATGTAACATAACATGGGGGGGGGGGGGGGGGTCTCCTGGCTGTTCACACAGGTGTGTCATTGCTGTACATTGACCATGCATTGCTTCTGTGGTATTGCAAAGGCAAAGACAAATGCTTCCAGCCATCCATTGCACTAATGGATTGGTCATCAGCTGGCTGTCTATGTCCCGCATCAATATAGACCAAAGTACAGAGGGTTAGGCTATGCTATTGTGCACCTACCTGATGCATCAGAAGGTGCGAGGCCCTTGCTAAATTCTGTGCACAGACTTTGAGATCTATGCTTTAGACTGTATCTAAACCTGCTCCAACATGGACTGACATTCTGGCCTACTTTCAGCCGATGCGACTTGTCTGTCGCTGAACAGTCGCTTTTTATGTATTCAGCACCTATGTATAATGTTGTAAAAATGCTCTAGAAGCTAAAGTCGCAGAAATGTCACACATATTTGGCCTGCAACTTTCTGTGCGACAAATTCAGACAGGAAAAATCAGTATAAATCCTTAGAAAATTATCCCCCAGTGTCTCCATCTGCTGGCGGTATTGAATAAGCATTGCTGCACTGATGGGGTATGCATTAGACGAAAAAAAAGAAGAAAAAGAAGAATAATACGCCCAGAAAAGAGGCGAAAAGGAGAAAAACGTAAAAAAACGTGAAAAAAAAGTAAGAGGAAGAGAAGGGAAAAAAAGGTGGAAATGGGTTTAAAAGTGATTTCGGCGGAGAAATATATATATATATATATATATATATATATATATATATATATATGCGCACACACACACATAGATATAAACGTATTCTCCGTTGAGATATTGCAGCCGCTGCTGTGTCCAGGCCCAGGAGCCTTAGCACTGTGCTGTGATGTCACTCAATACCACTGACATCACTAGGTGTAAACAACATCTCTCCTTTGCTGTGTATGTGACTATGGAGCTGTTTGGTGATGTCGTCTATTACGGCCTTCATAGAAACAACAGGAGATTGTTGCATCCATCTTGAACCCTCAGAACTACAGTGCTATGATGTCACTCACTTCCACAGGCCTTGCAGAGTGTAAACAACAACAACCCAGCTTTGTTGTGTATGTAACCAAAGGGATTTGTGATGTCACCTAGAACCTTCACAGCAGCGACAGCTTTATGAGGAGCATCAGCACTGCTCTGCCTGAGCAGAACCATCACCGCCATAGGTTGTCAAATAACCCGGATTTAACCCACACAGGTAAGTCCAATGGGGTGCAGGCATGTCCTCTATGCTTACAGCTTCCCGTGGGTGTTGGTTTGATACCGTTTGGGGACAGCCAAGGAGGCATCTGCAGGCAACAAAGGTAGGTGTGTGCTTGTGTGTGTGTTTCCTATGCAGATCCTAAGCCCAGTGTCACATGCAAGTAGGAGGAGTAAGAAGGGTTCCTGGCAAATCCGGGTTATGGATTGCATTTAAAAAGGCCCCGTGGGAGTGCAATGGGCCCCTGTCTTGCTGCTTAGCAATAATGGTATGGGTTTAGGTTCTGCTGTGTGTACTGGTGGTTGACTGCCCCCCAGCCCAGAGTGTGCATGGAAAATTGTCTGGCAGCCTCCCTGACAGCAAGCAGTGATAGTGCCCATGAAGGGGACCTTGTTGGGCCCGCCCCTTTCACGGTTATCGCTTCTCGGCCTTTTGGCTAAGATCACGTGTGGATTTCTGTGCGTGGTTTGGGTTGAAAGGAGTGGTGATCGGGGCCCTCTTTACGGGGGGCCCTGGATTGTTGCTGAGCTGCGATCGTGGGTTTTACCTGCAAAAATGAGCGAGAAGGCGCGTGGACTTGAGGACACGGTGCGGATCTACGTTCCTGGCGAGCACCGGGGGACGATCGGACTTGACCAAATCGTTGTGGAGATTCTTCGCAAGCTTGATTACCTACAGGTATGGAATGTATTGGCTATACAGGATTTTCCTAGGCAAGGAATTTATGATATTACTTTTTGTGGTTCTGAGATTTGCCAGAAAGTCTATATGGATCTTGAAGAAATGAAGAGGAAAAGTGAGCCTGCTATAATGAAGAAGATTAAAGTGGAACCATTATTTATGAATACAACAAAGGTAGTAATTGTCCACATGTATAATCCTAAGGTTTCTGATGAAATGGTTACAAACTTTTTGTTCCGGTATTGCGAGGAAGTGAAATTTATAGGAAGACTTAAGAACAAGTTTGGGTACTTTAATTGTAAGAGAAAGTTTATTGTAAAATTTAAAAAAGATGAAGGAATGCAAGATGGAAGGAAGAGCATACCACAGGTGTTTTCTATCGGAGGAGAGAGAGGTTTCTGCTTTTATGAAGGCCAGTTGCAATATTGTAGAAAGTGCCATGCCTATGGCCATGTGCAGGATTATTGCCCTGAGAAAGGAGAATGTTGCAGAAATTGTGGGAAAACTGGTCATGAAGCAAGTATTTGTACAGAGAAGAAGACATGTGATATCTGTGGAAGTGAGGAACATTTGGCAAGAGGCTGTGATATGTGGTATAAAAAGAAGAGAAGTTATGCTGATGCAGCTGGGAATAGAGGAGAACAAAGAGAAAAAGGGGGAGGGAGGTTTGTTCCTGGAGTTGGTGAGAGTGTGAGTGTGAGTGTTAATGTGGCACAGGTGGCTGAGGAAAGTTCTGTGATAGTGGAGCACATTAGCACTCAGGAGAGGTCAGGGGAGGAGGGTGTTTCCACTGCTGTGACTGGTGAGGAGACAGGTGTGGGAGGTGAATTTACCTTGGTGAAAAAGAAAAAAGCAAAAAAAGTGAAAGTGGTGGAGAAAATTGAGACAGTGTATGGTGATGTTCTTTCTAGTGAAGAGGCTATGGATGATATTGAATGTCCAAACCCAATTGTGGGGGAGGAGGAGGGAATGGAGGTTGTTGGGTCATCTCAGAGATCTCTAACACCTGGTCAGAGAGTTTCTCGCAGTAAGGAAGAAGAGGAGGAGGAAGATGAGGATGTGCAGGTTGTGAATAAAAGGTGTAAGACAGGGAGCTGGTCTGAGGATCAGGAAGCCCTTGTTCTTGGTAGTGATAATGAAATAGACAGGGACTCTAACATAGGGTCGCCTGATTGTTTTGCAAGTTTACATAGGAAAGTTGAAGGCCAAAATGTTAATTTCTAAGTTAAGATGGATTTTAAAGCATTTGGTTTTCTTTTCCTAGTTATTATGACTTTGGTTGTAACAACTATTAATGTAAGAAGTATTGAGTCTGAAATTAGGAGAGCTGCAATTTTTGATATTCTTGAGAATGTTAGAAGTGATGTGATATGTTTACAGGAGTGTGCAATAAAGTCAGCACCTTATGCAAATGAGTGGAAGTGTGGGCAGTCCTTCTGGTCCACATGTGCAGAAAACAAAAATGAAGGTGTTGGGATTTTATTGCGAAACAGGGACATTAAAGTTTTAAATTGCCAAACTTTAGTACCTGGTCGTTGTATGGTTTTAATTTTTGAGGTTTTGGGCCAGAGGATGAGAATTTTTAATGTGTATGCTCCAGCAGAAAAACAAGCACGTTTGTCTTTTTTAGAGTCCCTTAAGTTTTTTATCCCTGGTCGTGAAGATACTATTATTGTTGGCGATTTTAACTGCATTAGATCCGTCAATGATCGTGAGAGCTCTGCTGAGGTTAGAACTGATATTACTTCCAATGTTTTAAATCAAATTATTCAAGACTTGCATTTTACTGATGTTGGACTGATGGTTAGCACTGATGAAAGATATACGTACATATCAGATAGTGGCCGCTGTAAATCCCGGATCGATTACATCCTGGTCTCTGATGGGATTAAGGTGGTCCGGTGCAATCAAATGATGTCAACTTTCTCAGACCACAAGATGGTGTCGGCTGAGATAAGTGTCACAGAGTCCCTTCATTTTGGGAGGGGGCTCTGGAAATTAAATGTAAGTCTATTGGAAGATGAGGAAGTAATGGCTGGTTTTAATCATGTGTTTTTATCCTGTGTTTCTAAACAACCTGATTTTAGTAATGTCTTAGTGTGGTGGGAATGGGCTAAAGGAGAGTTTTCTAATTTCTTTAAGATGTTTTGCATAAAGAGAGCACAAGAGAAGAGGAGGAGTGATGAAAGGCTTGTATCCCGGTTAGAGACTCTCTATAAGTTTAAACGTGTTGGTGTGGAGGTGGAGGATGAGATTGTTAAGGTGAAGGGGGAGATGAAAAAAAGGTTGTTGGAAAAGGGAAGGAATATTGTATATAAGTCTAAAGTGCAGCACCTAGAAGAAAATGAGCAGTGTACACGGTATTTCTTTAAAAAATGTTTTAATGCTAAAGGTGTTTTTAAATCTGTTTTTACCCCTACGGGGGAAGTTTTTGGAGAGGAGATGGTGAAGGAGATTGGCAGATTTTATGAGACACTCTTTAGTAATAAGAGCAGAGCCAGTGAGACGGAGATGAATGATTATTGTAATATTTTGGAGAATAATGTTCCTGTTGAAAAAGTAGATTTTTTGATTGATGATGTTAGTGAAGGGGAGATCAAGCAGGCCCTGGATAAGATGGCCAAAGGGAAGACACCAGGCTGTGATGGTCTCCCCGCTGAGTTTTATTCCGCGTTCTGGAATATTTTAAGTAAAGAGTTTACACGGGTGGTGCAATATGTTTTTAACTCAGGTGTTTTAGCTGAATCTATGAAGAAAGGGGTCATAACATTAATTCATAAAAAAGGTGATGGCAGAGATCTTAAAAATTGGAGACCTATAACTTTATTAAATTGTGACTACAAGATAATTGCTAAGATTGTGTCTAATAGACTGAGTGATGTAGTGGACCACCTTGTGGGAGAATACCAAGTTTGTGCAGTACCGAAAAGAAAAATAACAGATAATTTATTGCTTTTAAGAGACTCTATTTATTACAGTAACTTTAACAAGAATGCACTGTTTGTTGAGTCCATAGATTTCGAAAAGGCTTATGATAAGGTTGCACATGATTTTATGTTCATTGCTCTAAAACACTTAGGTATTCCAGAAAAGTTATTATCTGTTATTATGAGTTTTTATCATGGGGTGACAAGTCAGATTTTAGTAAATGGGCATGTGGGGCCTGCTTTTAATGTCTTGTCTGGAGTCAGACAGGGATGCCCACTCTCCCCAATTCTGTTTATATGCGTTATAGAGGGCCTGTTGAAGAATGTGCAGAAAGATAAATGTGTGAGTGGTGTTTTTATTCCAGGTAGTGATGGTAGTAAGTTAAAGGTTTTAAGTTATATGGACGATGTGGTTTTTACTTGTACATCCCAAGCAGATCTCAACAGAGTAAATTTGCATGTGAGGATTTTTTGTTGTGTGGCTGGGATGAATGTGAACTGGGGGAAGTGCCAATTATGCAGTTTTGGGAACCAAGAGAATATAGTAGTGGATGGTGTTAAGGAAAAAGAAGACATTGAAGTGCTAGGAGTGATATTTGATAAAGACCTCAAAGGAAAGAAAAGTTATGAGACTTTGGACAGTAAAATTGAGAAGAAGCTATCCTTCTGGAGGTTAAGGAACTTGTCACTTAAAGGGAAAGTTCTTATCATTAAGTCTGTAATCCTACCGCTTCTCTTGTATACGGCTATGGTGCTTCCTCCAGGGAAGTTATGGACTAGGAGAGTCACAAGGAAGCTTTTTGTGTTCTTCTGGGGGTCTAAGATGGAGAAAATGAGAAGAGAAGAAGTGATGAAGAGTATGAATTTGGGCGGATATAACTTTCCAAACATTGATCTGTTTTTAAAGGTGCACTATTTTCTTTTAATTTTTAAATTGATACAGTGCAATAATAGGGCGGCAGACATGAGTAAATACCTTGCAGGATGGTTGTTTTCCAAATGGGGCTGGTGTGAGAGGGATTTGAGGAGACCCATAGCACATGTGATACCTACCTTCTATGTGCTCCTCAGGTCTTTCAATGATCAATTTGGTTTGAGCTCTTTAGGTGAACCTGATAAAAAGAAAATAGAACAAGAAATAAGGAAAAATGAGAGATTATATGAAGTACCATTCTGCACTAATGCTCAGTCTGTGAAGATTTGGAAGTTTTTTAAAGTTATTGGACTATCAAACAGACAAAAAGACGTTAGTTGGATGTCCTTTCATGGCTGCCTCCCAACCCGATCTTTTTTAAATGGAAGAGGTTTGAGAATAAGTGACAGATGCCCAAGAGAGGGTTGTGGAGGTAGAGAAGACTTAGTGCACCTTTATTGGGACTGTTTTTATGCAAAAGAATTTTTTATGTTTTTAAAGAAGTTTTTAATCCAACTCACTGGATATAACAGTTTTTCTTTTGAGAAAGTTTTTATTGGTCAAGATCTTAGTAAAAAGGAAGATACACGTACTAATTGGATTCTTTTTTCTGTTTTTAAAGAGGTTTTATGGGACTCACGCAATTTGCTTGTTTTTAAAAATGTTGTTATTTCTCCGAGGGAATTGAAAAGATTGTTTTTAGGAAGGATTTTTACTATCTTTCTACTGGACAAAAAGAGAATTGGTGAAGAAGAAGCGGAGAAAATCTGGATGCATACACGATGGAAAAATTTATAAGAAGTACGTAAAGGAGAAAGCTGTAAGTTTTTGACCAATTTCTGTGATTGTTTTTGACATGTTTTTTTGTTTTGTTGTTTGGTCACTTTTTCTTGGCACTCGGTTCCCTTAGTTAGTTTTTTCCGTATGATGTTTTTTCAGATATTGTTTTAAGTGACGAGTCTTGGTAGGTGACCTGATGATCGTCCAAACAATAGTCTGTAACTGAGGAAAAAAAAAAAAAAAAAAAAGATAATAAAAAAAAAAAAAAATCTGTTCTTATCAGTTTAATATCTGATACGTCCCCTATCTGGGGACCATATATTAAATGGATTTTTGAGAACGGGGGCCGATTTCGAAGCTTGCTTCCGTCGCCCTATGCATTGACCCGATATGGCAGTATCTTCGGGTACAGTGCACCACCCCCTTACAGGGTTAAAAAGAAAGATTCCTACTTTCATTGCTACCTGCTTGCTGGCTAGCCAGCTAGCCAGCCCTGTGGGCCTTGCTGCTGCTGCAGCCAAAAAACAAAAGGTGGTGCTGCTGCTGCTTCTGCTGCTTCTGCTTCTGCTTGTGTCTGGCCCCTGTTGGAGCGTCCAGGCACAGGACTTCTGCTGCTGCTGACTAAATGGCCTCCTTAATTGGATCATTTGAGTAGCCAGCACACCTGTGCAGGTAGGGCATGACATGATAGGCAGCTGCCTTGATAGCGGGTGGGTTCCTAATTGACAAAATAAGATTAATGCTTATGAAGAAATATAAAATCTCATCCCTTCCCCAATATCGCGCCACACCCCTACCCCTTAATTCCCTGGTTGAACGTGATGGACATATGTCTTTTTTCGACCGTACTAACTATGTAACTATGTAACATAACATGGGGGGGGGGGGGGGGGGGTCTCCTGGCTGTTCACACAGGTGTGTCATTGCTGTACATTGACCATGCATTGCTTCTGTGGTATTGCAAAGGCAAAGACAAATGCTTCCAGCCATCCATTGCACTAATGGATTGGTCATCAGCTGGCTGTCTATGTCCCGCATCAATATAGACCAAAGTACAGAGGGTTAGGCTATGCTATTGTGCACCTACCTGATGCATCAGAAGGTGCGAGGCCCTTGCTAAATTCTGTGCACAGACTTTGAGATCTATGCTTTAGACTGTATCTAAACCTGCTCCAACATGGACTGACATTCTGGCCTACTTTCAGCCGATGCGACTTGTCTGTCGCTGAACAGTCGCTTTTTATGTATTCAGCACCTATGTATAATGTTGTAAAAATGCTCTAGAAGCTAAAGTCGCAGAAATGTCACACATATTTGGCCTGCAACTTTCTGTGCGACAAATTCAGACAGGAAAAATCAGTATAAATCCTTAGAAAATTATCCCCCAGTGTCTCCATCTGCTGGCGGTATTGAATAAGCATTGCTGCACTGATGGGGTATGCATTAGACGAAAAAAAAGAAGAAAAAGAAGAATAATACGCCCAGAAAAGAGGCGAAAAGGAGAAAAACGTAAAAAAACGTGAAAAAAAAGTAAGAGGAAGAGAAGGGAAAAAAAGGTGGAAATGGGTTTAAAAGTGATTTCGGCGGAGAAATATATATATATATATATATATATATATATATATATATATATGCGCACACACACACATAGATATAAACGTATTCTCCGTTGAGATATTGCAGCCGCTGCTGTGTCCAGGCCCAGGAGCCTTAGCACTGTGCTGTGATGTCACTCAATACCACTGACATCACTAGGTGTAAACAACATCTCTCCTTTGCTGTGTATGTGACTATGGAGCTGTTTGGTGATGTCGTCTATTACGGCCTTCATAGAAGCAACAGGAGATTGTTGCATCCATCTTGAACCCTCAGAACTACAGTGCTATGATGTCACTCACTTCCACAGGCCTTGCAGAGTGTAAACAACAACAACCCAGCTTTGTTGTGTATGTAACCAAAGGGATTTGTGATGTCACCTAGAACCTTCACAGCAGCGACAGCTTTATGAGGAGCATCAGCACTGCTCTGCCTGAGCAGAACCATCACCGCCATAGGTTGTCAAATAACCCGGATTTAACCCACACAGGTAAGTCCAATGGGGTGCAGGCATGTCCTCTATGCTTACAGCTTCCCGTGGGTGTTGGTTTGATACCGTTTGGGGACAGCCAAGGAGGCATCTGCAGGCAACAAAGGTAGGTGTGTGCTTGTGTGTGTGTTTCCTATGCAGATCCTAAGCCCAGTGTCACATGCAAGTAGGAGGAGTAAGAAGGGTTCCTGGCAAATCCGGGTTATGGATTGCATTTAAAAAGGCCCCGTGGGAGTGCAATGGGCCCCTGTCTTGCTGCTTAGCAATAATGGTATGGGTTTAGGTTCTGCTGTGTGTACTGGTGGTTGACTGCCCCCCAGCCCAGAGTGTGCATGGAAAATTGTCTGGCAGCCTCCCTGACAGCAAGCAGTGATAGTGCCCATGAAGGGGACCTTGTTGGGCCCGCCCCTTTCACGGTTATCGCTTCTCGGCCTTTTGGCTAAGATCAAGTGTAGTATCTGTTCTTATCAGTTTAATATCTGATACGTCCCCTATCTGGGGACCATATATTAAATGGATTTTTGAGAACGGGGGCCGATTTCGAAGCTTGCTTCCGTCGCCCTATGCATTGACCCGATATGGCAGTATCTTCGGGTACAGTGCACCACCCCCTTACAGGGTTAAAAAGAAAGATTCCTACTTTCATTGCTACCTGCTTGCTGGCTAGCCAGCTAGCCAGCCCTGTGGGCCTTGCTGCTGCTGCAGCCAAAAAACAAAAGGTGGTGCTGCTGCTGCTTCTGCTGCTTCTGCTTCTGCTTGTGTCTGGCCCCTGTTGGAGCGTCCAGGCACAGGACTTCTGCTGCTGCTGACTAAATGGCCTCCTTAATTGGATCATTTGAGTAGCCAGCACACCTGTGCAGGTAGGGCATGACATGATAGGCAGCTGCCTTGATAGCGGGTGGGTGCTGAATGTTCCTAATTGACAAAATAAGATTAATGCTTATGAAGAAATATAAAATCTCATCCCTTCCCCAATATCGCGCCACACCCCTACCCCTTAATTCCCTGGTTGAACGTGATGGACATATGTCTTTTTTCGACCGTACTAACTATGTAACTATGTAACATAACATGGGGGGGGGGGGGGGTCTCCTGGCTGTTCACACAGGTGTGTCATTGCTGTACATTGACCATGCATTGCTTCTGTGGTATTGCAAAGGCAAAGACAAATGCTTCCAGCCATCCATTGCACTAATGGATTGGTCATCAGCTGGCTGTCTATGTCCCGCATCAATATAGACCAAAGTACAGAGGGTTAGGCTATGCTATTGTGCACCTACCTGATGCATCAGAAGGTGCGAGGCCCTTGCTAAATTCTGTGCACAGACTTTGAGATCTATGCTTTAGACTGTATCTAAACCTGCTCCAACATGGACTGACATTCTGGCCTACTTTCAGCCGATGCGACTTGTCTGTCGCTGAACAGTCGCTTTTTATGTATTCAGCACCTATGTATAATGTTGTAAAAATGCTCTAGAAGCTAAAGTCGCAGAAATGTCACACATATTTGGCCTGCAACTTTCTGTGCGACAAATTCAGACAGGAAAAATCAGTATAAATCCTTAGAAAATTATCCCCCAGTGTCTCCATCTGCTGGCGGTATTGAATAAGCATTGCTGCACTGATGGGGTATGCATTAGACGAAAAAAAAGAAGAAAAAGAAGAATAATACGCCCAGAAAAGAGGCGAAAAGGAGAAAAACGTAAAAAAACGTGAAAAAAAAGTAAGAGGAAGAGAAGGGAAAAAAAGGTGGAAATGGGTTTAAAAGTGATTTCGGCGGAGAATATATATATATATATATATATATATATATATATATATATATATGCGCACACACACACATAGATATAAACGTATTCTCCGTTGAGATATTGCAGCCGCTGCTGTGTCCAGGCCCAGGAGCCTTAGCACTGTGCTGTGATGTCACTCAATACCACTGACATCACTAGGTGTAAACAACATCTCTCCTTTGCTGTGTATGTGACTATGGAGCTGTTTGGTGATGTCGTCTATTACGGCCTTCATAGAAGCAACAGGAGATTGTTGCATCCATCTTGAACCCTCAGAACTACAGTGCTATGATGTCACTCACTTCCACAGGCCTTGCAGAGTGTAAACAACAACAACCCAGCTTTGTTGTGTATGTAACCAAAGGGATTTGTGATGTCACCTAGAACCTTCACAGCAGCGACAGCTTTATGAGGAGCATCAGCACTGCTCTGCCTGAGCAGAACCATCACCGCCATAGGTTGTCAAATAACCCGGATTTAACCCACACAGGTAAGTCCAATGGGGTGCAGGCATGTCCTCTATGCTTACAGCTTCCCGTGGGTGTTGGTTTGATACCGTTTGGGGACAGCCAAGGAGGCATCTGCAGGCAACAAAGGTAGGTGTGTGCTTGTGTGTGTGTTTCCTATGCAGATCCTAAGCCCAGTGTCACATGCAAGTAGGAGGAGTAAGAAGGGTTCCTGGCAAATCCGGGTTATGGATTGCATTTAAAAAGGCCCCGTGGGAGTGCAATGGGCCCCTGTCTTGCTGCTTAGCAATAATGGTATGGGTTTAGGTTCTGCTGTGTGTACTGGTGGTTGACTGCCCCCCAGCCCAGAGTGTGCATGGAAAATTGTCTGGCAGCCTCCCTGACAGCAAGCAGTGATAGTGCCCATGAAGGGGACCTTGTTGGGCCCGCCCCTTTCACGGTTATCGCTTCTCGGCCTTTTGGCTAAGATCAAGTGTAGTATCTGTTCTTATCAGTTTAATATCTGATACGTCCCCTATCTGGGGACCATATATTAAATGGATTTTTGAGAACGGGGGCCGATTTCGAAGCTTGCTTCCGTCGCCCTATGCATTGACCCGATATGGCAGTATCTTCGGGTACAGTGCACCACCCCCTTACAGGGTTAAAAAGAAAGATTCCTACTTTCATTGCTACCTGCTTGCTGGCTAGCCAGCTAGCCAGCCCTGTGGGCCTTGCTGCTGCTGCAGCCAAAAAACAAAAGGTGGTGCTGCTGCTGCTTCTGCTGCTTCTGCTTCTGCTTGTGTCTGGCCCCTGTTGGAGCGTCCAGGCACAGGACTTCTGCTGCTGCTGACTAAATGGCCTCCTTAATTGGATCATTTGAGTAGCCAGCACACCTGTGCAGGTAGGGCATGACATGATAGGCAGCTGCCTTGATAGCGGGTGGGTGCTGAATGTTCCTAATTGACAAAATAAGATTAATGCTTATGAAGAAATATAAAATCTCATCCCTTCCCCAATATCGCGCCACACCCCTACCCCTTAATTCCCTGGTTGAACGTGATGGACATATGTCTTTTTTCGACCGTACTAACTATGTAACTATGTAACATAACATGGGGGGGGGGGGGTCTCCTGGCTGTTCACACAGGTGTGTCATTGCTGTACATTGACCATGCATTGCTTCTGTGGTATTGCAAAGGCAAAGACAAATGCTTCCAGCCATCCATTGCACTAATGGATTGGTCATCAGCTGGCTGTCTATGTCCCGCATCAATATAGACCAAAGTACAGAGGGTTAGGCTATGCTATTGTGCACCTACCTGATGCATCAGAAGGTGCGAGGCCCTTGCTAAATTCTGTGCACAGACTTTGAGATCTATGCTTTAGACTGTATCTAAACCTGCTCCAACATGGACTGACATTCTGGCCTACTTTCAGCCGATGCGACTTGTCTGTCGCTGAACAGTCGCTTTTTATGTATTCAGCACCTATGTATAATGTTGTAAAAATGCTCTAGAAGCTAAAGTCGCAGAAATGTCACACATATTTGGCCTGCAACTTTCTGTGCGACAAATTCAGACAGGAAAAATCAGTATAAATCCTTAGAAAATTATCCCCCAGTGTCTCCATCTGCTGGCGGTATTGAATAAGCATTGCTGCACTGATGGGGTATGCATTAGACGAAAAAAAAGAAGAAAAAGAAGAATAATACGCCCAGAAAAGAGGCGAAAAGGAGAAAAACGTAAAAAAACGTGAAAAAAAAGTAAGAGGAAGAGAAGGGAAAAAAAGGTGGAAATGGGTTTAAAAGTGATTTCGGCGGAGAAATATATATATATATATATATATATATATATATATATATATGCGCACACACACACATAGATATAAACGTATTCTCCGTTGAGATATTGCAGCCGCTGCTGTGTCCAGGCCCAGGAGCCTTAGCACTGTGCTGTGATGTCACTCAATACCACTGACATCACTAGGTGTAAACAACATCTCTCCTTTGCTGTGTATGTGACTATGGAGCTGTTTGGTGATGTCGTCTATTACGGCCTTCATAGAAGCAACAGGAGATTGTTGCATCCATCTTGAACCCTCAGAACTACAGTGCTATGATGTCACTCACTTCCACAGGCCTTGCAGAGTGTAAACAACAACAACCCAGCTTTGTTGTGTATGTAACCAAAGGGATTTGTGATGTCACCTAGAACCTTCACAGCAGCGACAGCTTTATGAGGAGCATCAGCACTGCTCTGCCTGAGCAGAACCATCACCGCCATAGGTTGTCAAATAACCCGGATTTAACCCACACAGGTAAGTCCAATGGGGTGCAGGCATGTCCTCTATGCTTACAGCTTCCCGTGGGTGTTGGTTTGATACCGTTTGGGGACAGCCAAGGAGGCATCTGCAGGCAACAAAGGTAGGTGTGTGCTTGTGTGTGTGTTTCCTATGCAGATCCTAAGCCCAGTGTCACATGCAAGTAGGAGGAGTAAGAAGGGTTCCTGGCAAATCCGGGTTATGGATTGCATTTAAAAAGGCCCCGTGGGAGTGCAATGGGCCCCTGTCTTGCTGCTTAGCAATAATGGTATGGGTTTAGGTTCTGCTGTGTGTACTGGTGGTTGACTGCCCCCCAGCCCAGAGTGTGCATGGAAAATTGTCTGGCAGCCTCCCTGACAGCAAGCAGTGATAGTGCCCATGAAGGGGACCTTGTTGGGCCCGCCCCTTTCACGGTTATCGCTTCTCGGCCTTTTGGCTAAGATCAAGTGTAGTATCTGTTCTTATCAGTTTAATATCTGATACGTCCCCTATCTGGGGACCATATATTAAATGGATTTTTGAGAATGGGGGCCGATTTCGAAGCTTGCTTCCGTCGCCCTATGCATTGACCCGATATGGCAGTATCTTCGGGTACAGTGCACCACCCCCTTACAGGGTTAAAAAGAAAGATTCCTACTTTCATTGCTACCTGCTTGCTGGCTAGCCAGCTAGCCAGCCCTGTGGGCCTTGCTGCTGCTGCAGCCAAAAAACAAAAGGTGGTGCTGCTGCTGCTTCTGCTGCTGCTGCTTCTGCTTGTGTCTGGCCCCTGTTGGAGCGTCCAGGCACAGGACTTCTGCTGCTGCTGACTAAATGGCCTCCTTAATTGGATCATTTGAGTAGCCAGCACACCTGTGCAGGTAGGGCATGACATGATAGGCAGCTGCCTTGATAGCGGGTGGGTGCTGAATGTTCCTAATTGACAAAATAAGATTAATGCTTATGAAGAAATATAAAATCTCATCCCTTCCCCAATATCGCGCCACACCCCTACCCCTTAATTCCCTGGTTGAACGTGATGGACATATGTCTTTTTTCGACCGTACTAACTATGTAACTATGTAACATAACATGGGGGGGGGGGGGGGGGGGGTCTCCTGGCTGTTCACACAGGTGTGTCATTGCTGTACATTGACCATGCATTGCTTCTGTGGTATTGCAAAGGCAAAGACAAATGCTTCCAGCCATCCATTGCACTAATGGATTGGTCATCAGCTGGCTGTCTATGTCCCGCATCAATATAGACCAAAGTACAGAGGGTTAGGCTATGCTATTGTGCACCTACCTGATGCATCAGAAGGTGCGAGGCCCTTGCTAAATTCTGTGCACAGACTTTGAGATCTATGCTTTAGACTGTATCTAAACCTGCTCCAACATGGACTGACATTCTGGCCTACTTTCAGCCGATGCGACTTGTCTGTCGCTGAACAGTCGCTTTTTATGTATTCAGCACCTATGTATAATGTTGTAAAAATGCTCTAGAAGCTAAAGTCGCAGAAATGTCACACATATTTGGCCTGCAACTTTCTGTGCGACAAATTCAGACAGGAAAAATCAGTATAAATCCTTAGAAAATTATCCCCCAGTGTCTCCATCTGCTGGCGGTATTGAATAAGCATTGCTGCACTGATGGGGTATGCATTAGACGAAAAAAAAGAAGAAAAAGAAGAATAATACGCCCAGAAAAGAGGCGAAAAGGAGAAAAACGTAAAAAAACGTGAAAAAAAAGTAAGAGGAAGAGAAGGGAAAAAAAGGTGGAAATGGGTTTAAAAGTGATTTCGGCGGAGAAATATATATATATATATATATATATATATATATATGCGCACACACACACATAGATATAAACGTATTCTCCGTTGAGATATTGCAGCCGCTGCTGTGTCCAGGCCCAGGAGCCTTAGCACTGTGCTGTGATGTCACTCAATACCACTGACATCACTAGGTGTAAACAACATCTCTCCTTTGCTGTGTATGTGACTATGGAGCTGTTTGGTGATGTCGTCTATTACGGCCTTCATAGAAGCAACAGGAGATTGTTGCATCCATCTTGAACCCTCAGAACTACAGTGCTATGATGTCACTCACTTCCACAGGCCTTGCAGAGTGTAAACAACAACAACCCAGCTTTGTTGTGTATGTAACCAAAGGGATTTGTGATGTCACCTAGAACCTTCACAGCAGCGACAGCTTTATGAGGAGCATCAGCACTGCTCTGCCTGAGCAGAACCATCACCGCCATAGGTTGTCAAATAACCCGGATTTAACCCACACAGGTAAGTCCAATGGGGTGCAGGCATGTCCTCTATGCTTACAGCTTCCCGTGGGTGTTGGTTTGATACCGTTTGGGGACAGCCAAGGAGGCATCTGCAGGCAACAAAGGTAGGTGTGTGCTTGTGTGTGTGTTTCCTATGCAGATCCTAAGCCCAGTGTCACATGCAAGTAGGAGGAGTAAGAAGGGTTCCTGGCAAATCCGGGTTATGGATTGCATTTAAAAAGGCCCCGTGGGAGTGCAATGGGCCCCTGTCTTGCTGCTTAGCAATAATGGTATGGGTTTAGGTTCTGCTGTGTGTACTGGTGGTTGACTGCCCCCCAGCCCAGAGTGTGCATGGAAAATTGTCTGGCAGCCTCCCTGACAGCAAGCAGTGATAGTGCCCATGAAGGGGACCTTGTTGGGCCCGCCCCTTTCACGGTTATCGCTTCTCGGCCTTTTGGCTAAGATCAAGTGTAGTATCTGTTCTTATCAGTTTTCATGCTGGTGGGTATGGGTGCTGCATGGAGGATGCAGGTGTACCAGGGCTTTCCGGGGCTGGTTCTGAGGAATCAGCTCGACGGCTGCCCCGATGTGACCTGTTCCCTCCGGGTCTCGCCATGAGGCTGAGAGGGTCTAGAGCTGAGGTACTTTTGTGCCTCGGGGAGTGGTGACCCCCGAGGTGCCGAAACTCACTGGGAGAATAGACTCACTGAGTTGAAGCACGGGCACCATAATCTCTTCACCTTGCGGCACTCACCTCTTGATTCCCGGCCTTCTGGCTAGGATCAGAGAAATTTTTATAGATCCGGCCGGATGTCCGGGCAGTATATCTGCACACATTCACTTATTTATTTCTTTTTTGTCTCACTGTGTCACTTTTTGCGTGTTGTGTGTTCACAGGATTGGTCAGGATGCGGTAGCCCTTCTGGGTGTCCCTCCTGGCGGTCTAGGGGAGGTGTGTGTGGCCATTAGGTTCCGCACCTCCCTGCAAACACCCCGGGTACTCCTGCTTTGGCAGGGTACCTACCGTAATCGGCTCTGCGGGCAGATACCTTGGCTAACGCCAAGGGGGATGCCGGGAGCATTTGTGGTCCCCTAGTAGCTTCGGCGAAAAGGGACATCGAACCTGGAACCTCGCAGGTACCTTTTGGTCCGGAGGCGAAGGGTAAGGTTTGTTGGGGGGCCTCTCTCCTATCGGAGAAGGGCTTGCGATAGACCGCATCCTTTGTGCACGTTTTTTTTTAGTGTAACACGTTTGCACTTTTTCTTGCACTTTGGGTGAATCGAAAGCACGTTCCTCGGCTTTAGAAATAAAAAAAAAAAAAAAAAAAAATCTGTTCTTATCAGTTTAATATCTGATACGTCCCCTATCTGGGGACCATATATTAAATGGATTTTTGAGAACGGGGGCCGATTTCGAAGCTTGCTTCCGTCGCCCTATGCATTGACCCGATATGGCAGTATCTTCGGGTACAGTGCACCACCCCCTTACAGGGTTAAAAAGAAAGATTCCTACTTTCATTGCTACCTGCTTGCTGGCTAGCCAGCTAGCCAGCCCTGTGGGCCTTGCTGCTGCTGCAGCCAAAAAACAAAAGGTGGTGCTGCTGCTGCTTCTGCTGCTTCTGCTTGTGTCTGGCCCCTGTTGGAGCGTCCAGGCACAGGACTTCTGCTGCTGCTGACTAAATGGCCTCCTTAATTGGATCATTTGAGTAGCCAGCACACCTGTGCAGGTAGGGCATGACATGATAGGCAGCTGCCTTGATAGCGGGTGGGTGCTGAATGTTCCTAATTGACAAAATAAGATTAATGCTTATGAAGAAATATAAAATCTCATCCCTTCCCCAATATCGCGCCACACCCCTACCCCTTAATTCCCTGGTTGAACGTGATGGACATATGTCTTTTTTCGACCGTACTAACTATGTAACTATGTAACATAACATGGGGGGGGGGGGGGGGGTCTCCTGGCTGTTCACACAGGTGTGTCATTGCTGTACATTGACCATGCATTGCTTCTGTGGTATTGCAAAGGCAAAGACAAATGCTTCCAGCCATCCATTGCACTAATGGATTGGTCATCAGCTGGCTGTCTATGTCCCGCATCAATATAGACCAAAGTACAGAGGGTTAGGCTATGCTATTGTGCACCTACCTGATGCATCAGAAGGTGCGAGGCCCTTGCTAAATTCTGTGCACAGACTTTGAGATCTATGCTTTAGACTGTATCTAAACCTGCTCCAACATGGACTGACATTCTGGCCTACTTTCAGCCGATGCGACTTGTCTGTCGCTGAACAGTCGCTTTTTATGTATTCAGCACCTATGTATAATGTTGTAAAAATGCTCTAGAAGCTAAAGTCGCAGAAATGTCACACATATTTGGCCTGCAACTTTCTGTGCGACAAATTCAGACAGGAAAAATCAGTATAAATCCTTAGAAAATTATCCCCCAGTGTCTCCATCTGCTGGCGGTATTGAATAAGCATTGCTGCACTGATGGGGTATGCATTAGACGAAAAAAAAGAAGAAAAAGAAGAATAATACGCCCAGAAAAGAGGCGAAAAGGAGAAAAACGTAAAAAAACGTGAAAAAAAAGTAAGAGGAAGAGAAGGGAAAAAAAGGTGGAAATGGGTTTAAAAGTGATTTCGGCGGAGAAATATATATATATATATATATATATATATATATATATATATATATATATGCGCACACACACACATAGATATAAACGTATTCTCCGTTGAGATATTGCAGCCGCTGCTGTGTCCAGGCCCAGGAGCCTTAGCACTGTGCTGTGATGTCACTCAATACCACTGACATCACTAGGTGTAAACAACATCTCTCCTTTGCTGTGTATGTGACTATGGAGCTGTTTGGTGATGTCGTCTATTACGGCCTTCATAGAAGCAACAGGAGATTGTTGCATCCATCTTGAACCCTCAGAACTACAGTGCTATGATGTCACTCACTTCCACAGGCCTTGCAGAGTGTAAACAACAACAACCCAGCTTTGTTGTGTATGTAACCAAAGGGATTTGTGATGTCACCTAGAACCTTCACAGCAGCGACAGCTTTATGAGGAGCATCAGCACTGCTCTGCCTGAGCAGAACCATCACCGCCATAGGTTGTCAAATAACCCGGATTTAACCCACACAGGTAAGTCCAATGGGGTGCAGGCATGTCCTCTATGCTTACAGCTTCCCGTGGGTGTTGGTTTGATACCGTTTGGGGACAGCCAAGGAGGCATCTGCAGGCAACAAAGGTAGGTGTGTGCTTGTGTGTGTGTTTCCTATGCAGATCCTAAGCCCAGTGTCACATGCAAGTAGGAGGAGTAAGAAGGGTTCCTGGCAAATCCGGGTTATGGATTGCATTTAAAAAGGCCCCGTGGGAGTGCAATGGGCCCCTGTCTTGCTGCTTAGCAATAATGGTATGGGTTTAGGTTCTGCTGTGTGTACTGGTGGTTGACTGCCCCCCAGCCCAGAGTGTGCATGGAAAATTGTCTGGCAGCCTCCCTGACAGCAAGCAGTGATAGTGCCCATGAAGGGGACCTTGTTGGGCCCGCCCCTTTCACGGTTATCGCTTCTCGGCCTTTTGGCTAAGATCAAGTGTAGTATCTGTTCTTATCAGTTTAATATCTGATACGTCCCCTATCTGGGGACCATATATTAAATGGATTTTTGAGAACGGGGGCCGATTTCGAAGCTTGCTTCCGTCGCCCTATGCATTGACCCGATATGGCAGTATCTTCGGGTACAGTGCACCACCCCCTTACAGGGTTAAAAAGAAAGATTCCTACTTTCATTGCTACCTGCTTGCTGGCTAGCCAGCTAGCCAGCCCTGTGGGCCTTGCTGCTGCTGCAGCCAAAAAACAAAAGGTGGTGCTGCTTCTGCTGCTTCTGCTTCTGCTTGTGTCTGGCCCCTGTTGGAGCGTCCAGGCACAGGACTTCTGCTGCTGCTGACTAAATGGCCTCCTTAATTGGATCATTTGAGTAGCCAGCACACCTGTGCAGGTAGGGCATGACATGATAGGCAGCTGCCTTGATAGCGGGTGGGTGCTGAATGTTCCTAATTGACAAAATAAGATTAATGCTTATGAAGAAATATAAAATCTCATCCCTTCCCCAATATCGCGCCACACCCCTACCCCTTAATTCCCTGGTTGAACGTGATGGACATATGTCTTTTTTCGACCGTACTAACTATGTAACTATGTAACATAACATGGGGGGGGGGGGTCTCCTGGCTGTTCACACAGGTGTGTCATTGCTGTACATTGACCATGCATTGCTTCTGTGGTATTGCAAAGGCAAAGACAAATGCTTCCAGCCATCCATTGCACTAATGGATTGGTCATCAGCTGGCTGTCTATGTCCCGCATCAATATAGACCAAAGTACAGAGGGTTAGGCTATGCTATTGTGCACCTACCTGATGCATCAGAAGGTGCGAGGCCCTTGCTAAATTCTGTGCACAGACTTTGAGATCTATGCTTTAGACTGTATCTAAACCTGCTCCAACATGGACTGACATTCTGGCCTACTTTCAGCCGATGCGACTTGTCTGTCGCTGAACAGTCGCTTTTTATGTATTCAGCACCTATGTATAATGTTGTAAAAATGCTCTAGAAGCTAAAGTCGCAGAAATGTCACACATATTTGGCCTGCAACTTTCTGTGCGACAAATTCAGACAGGAAAAATCAGTATAAATCCTTAGAAAATTATCCCCCAGTGTCTCCATCTGCTGGCGGTATTGAATAAGCATTGCTGCACTGATGGGGTATGCATTAGACGAAAAAAAAGAAGAAAAAGAAGAATAATACGCCCAGAAAAGAGGCGAAAAGGAGAAAAACGTAAAAAAACGTGAAAAAAAAGTAAGAGGAAGAGAAGGGAAAAAAAGGTGGAAATGGGTTTAAAAGTGATTTCGGCGGAGAAATATATATATATATATATATATATATATATATATATATATATATATATATATATGCGCACACACACACATAGATATAAACGTATTCTCCGTTGAGATATTGCAGCCGCTGCTGTGTCCAGGCCCAGGAGCCTTAGCACTGTGCTGTGATGTCACTCAATACCACTGACATCACTAGGTGTAAACAACATCTCTCCTTTGCTGTGTATGTGACTATGGAGCTGTTTGGTGATGTCGTCTATTACGGCCTTCATAGAAGCAACAGGAGATTGTTGCATCCATCTTGAACCCTCAGAACTACAGTGCTATGATGTCACTCACTTCCACAGGCCTTGCAGAGTGTAAACAACAACAACCCAGCTTTGTTGTGTATGTAACCAAAGGGATTTGTGATGTCACCTAGAACCTTCACAGCAGCGACAGCTTTATGAGGAGCATCAGCACTGCTCTGCCTGAGCAGAACCATCACCGCCATAGGTTGTCAAATAACCCGGATTTAACCCACACAGGTAAGTCCAATGGGGTGCAGGCATGTCCTCTATGCTTACAGCTTCCCGTGGGTGTTGGTTTGATACCGTTTGGGGACAGCCAAGGAGGCATCTGCAGGCAACAAAGGTAGGTGTGTGCTTGTGTGTGTGTTTCCTATGCAGATCCTAAGCCCAGTGTCACATGCAAGTAGGAGGAGTAAGAAGGGTTCCTGGCAAATCCGGGTTATGGATTGCATTTAAAAAGGCCCCGTGGGAGTGCAATGGGCCCCTGTCTTGCTGCTTAGCAATAATGGTATGGGTTTAGGTTCTGCTGTGTGTACTGGTGGTTGACTGCCCCCCAGCCCAGAGTGTGCATGGAAAATTGTCTGGCAGCCTCCCTGACAGCAAGCAGTGATAGTGCCCATGAAGGGGACCTTGTTGGGCCCGCCCCTTTCACGGTTATCGCTTCTCGGCCTTTTGGCTAAGATCAAGTGTAGTATCTGTTCTTATCAGTTTAATATCTGATACGTCCCCTATCTGGGGACCATATATTAAATGGATTTTTGAGAACGGGGGCCGATTTCGAAGCTTGCTTCCGTCGCCCTATGCATTGACCCGATATGGCAGTATCTTCGGGTACAGTGCACCACCCCCTTACAGGGTTAAAAAGAAAGATTCCTACTTTCATTGCTACCTGCTTGCTGGCTAGCCAGCTAGCCAGCCCTGTGGGCCTTGCTGCTGCTGCAGCCAAAAAACAAAAGGTGGTGCTGCTGCTGCTTCTGCTGCTTCTGCTTCTGCTTGTGTCTGGCCCCTGTTGGAGCGTCCAGGCACAGGACTTCTGCTGCTGCTGACTAAATGGCCTCCTTAATTGGATCATTTGAGTAGCCAGCACACCTGTGCAGGTAGGGCATGACATGATAGGCAGCTGCCTTGATAGCGGGTGGGTGCTGAATGTTCCTAATTGACAAAATAAGATTAATGCTTATGAAGAAATATAAAATCTCATCCCTTCCCCAATATCGCGCCACACCCCTACCCCTTAATTCCCTGGTTGAACGTGATGGACATATGTCTTTTTTCGACCGTACTAACTATGTAACTATGTAACATAACATGGGGGGGGGGGGGGGGGGGTCTCCTGGCTGTTCACACAGGTGTGTCATTGCTGTACATTGACCATGCATTGCTTCTGTGGTATTGCAAAGGCAAAGACAAATGCTTCCAGCCATCCATTGCACTAATGGATTGGTCATCAGCTGGCTGTCTATGTCCCGCATCAGTATAGACCAAAGTACAGAGGGTTAGGCTATGCTATTGTGCACCTACCTGATGCATCAGAAGGTGCGAGGCCCTTGCTAAATTCTGTGCACAGACTTTGAGATCTATGCTTTAGACTGTATCTAAACCTGCTCCAACATGGACTGACATTCTGGCCTACTTTCAGCCGATGCGACTTGTCTGTCGCTGAACAGTCGCTTTTTATGTATTCAGCACCTATGTATAATGTTGTAAAAATGCTCTAGAAGCTAAAGTCGCAGAAATGTCACACATATTTGGCCTGCAACTTTCTGTGCGACAAATTCAGACAGGAAAAATCAGTATAAATCCTTAGAAAATTATCCCCCAGTGTCTCCATCTGCTGGCGGTATTGAATAAGCATTGCTGCACTGATGGGGTATGCATTAGACGAAAAAAAAGAAGAAAAAGAAGAATAATACGCCCAGAAAAGAGGCGAAAAGGAGAAAAACGTAAAAAAACGTGAAAAAAAAGTAAGAGGAAGAGAAGGGAAAAAAAGGTGGAAATGGGTTTAAAAGTGATTTCGGCGGAGAAATATATATATATATATATATATATATATATATATATATATATATATATGCGCACACACACACATAGATATAAACGTATTCTCCGTTGAGATATTGCAGCCGCTGCTGTGTCCAGGCCCAGGAGCCTTAGCACTGTGCTGTGATGTCACTCAATACCACTGACATCACTAGGTGTAAACAACATCTCTCCTTTGCTGTGTATGTGACTATGGAGCTGTTTGGTGATGTCGTCTATTACGGCCTTCATAGAAGCAACAGGAGATTGTTGCATCCATCTTGAACCCTCAGAACTACAGTGCTATGATGTCACTCACTTCCACAGGCCTTGCAGAGTGTAAACAACAACAACCCAGCTTTGTTGTGTATGTAACCAAAGGGATTTGTGATGTCACCTAGAACCTTCACAGCAGCGACAGCTTTATGAGGAGCATCAGCACTGCTCTGCCTGAGCAGAACCATCACCGCCATAGGTTGTCAAATAACCCGGATTTAACCCACACAGGTAAGTCCAATGGGGTGCAGGCATGTCCTCTATGCTTACAGCTTCCCGTGGGTGTTGGTTTGATACCGTTTGGGGACAGCCAAGGAGGCATCTGCAGGCAACAAAGGTAGGTGTGTGCTTGTGTGTGTGTTTCCTATGCAGATCCTAAGCCCAGTGTCACATGCAAGTAGGAGGAGTAAGAAGGGTTCCTGGCAAATCCGGGTTATGGATTGCATTTAAAAAGGCCCCGTGGGAGTGCAATGGGCCCCTGTCTTGCTGCTTAGCAATAATGGTATGGGTTTAGGTTCTGCTGTGTGTACTGGTGGTTGACTGCCCCCCAGCCCAGAGTGTGCATGGAAAATTGTCTGGCAGCCTCCCTGACAGCAAGCAGTGATAGTGCCCATGAAGGGGACCTTGTTGGGCCCGCCCCTTTCACGGTTATCGCTTCTCGGCCTTTTGGCTAAGATCAAGTGTAGTATCTGTTCTTATCAGTTTAATATCTGATACGTCCCCTATCTGGGGACCATATATTAAATGGATTTTTGAGAACGGGGGCCGATTTCGAAGCTTGCTTCCGTCGCCCTATGCATTGACCCGATATGGCAGTATCTTCGGGTACAGTGCACCACCCCCTTACAGGGTTAAAAAGAAAGATTCCTACTTTCATTGCTACCTGCTTGCTGGCTAGCCAGCTAGCCAGCCCTGTGGGCCTTGCTGCTGCTGCAGCCAAAAAACAAAAGGTGGTGCTGCTTCTGCTGCTTCTGCTTCTGCTTGTGTCTGGCCCCTGTTGGAGCGTCCAGGCACAGGACTTCTGCTGCTGCTGACTAAATGGCCTCCTTAATTGGATCATTTGAGTAGCCAGCACACCTGTGCAGGTAGGGCATGACATGATAGGCAGCTGCCTTGATAGCGGGTGGGTGCTGAATGTTCCTAATTGACAAAATAAGATTAATGCTTAGGAAGAAATATAAAATCTCATCCCTTCCCCAATATCGCGCCACACCCCTACCCCTTAATTCCCTGGTTGAACGTGATGGACATATGTCTTTTTTCGACCGTACTAACTATGTAACTATGTAACATAACATGGGGGGGGGGGGTCTCCTGGCTGTTCACACAGGTGTGTCATTGCTGTACATTGACCATGCATTGCTTCTGTGGTATTGCAAAGGCAAAGACAAATGCTTCCAGCCATCCATTGCACTAATGGATTGGTCATCAGCTGGCTGTCTATGTCCCGCATCAATATAGACCAAAGTACAGAGGGTTAGGCTATGCTATTGTGCACCTACCTGATGCATCAGAAGGTGCGAGGCCCTTGCTAAATTCTGTGCACAGACTTTGAGATCTATGCTTTAGACTGTATCTAAACCTGCTCCAACATGGACTGACATTCTGGCCTACTTTCAGCCGATGCGACTTGTCTGTCGCTGAACAGTCGCTTTTTATGTATTCAGCACCTATGTATAATGTTGTAAAAATGCTCTAGAAGCTAAAGTCGCAGAAATGTCACACATATTTGGCCTGCAACTTTCTGTGCGACAAATTCAGACAGGAAAAATCAGTATAAATCCTTAGAAAATTATCCCCCAGTGTCTCCATCTGCTGGCGGTATTGAATAAGCATTGCTGCACTGATGGGGTATGCATTAGACGAAAAAAAAGAAGAAAAAGAAGAATAATACGCCCAGAAAAGAGGCGAAAAGGAGAAAAACGTAAAAAAACGTGAAAAAAAAGTAAGAGGAAGAGAAGGGAAAAAAAGGTGGAAATGGGTTTAAAAGTGATTTCGGCGGAGAATATATATATATATATATATATATATATATATATATATATATATATATATGCGCACACACACACATAGATATAAACGTATTCTCCGTTGAGATATTGCAGCCGCTGCTGTGTCCAGGCCCAGGAGCCTTAGCACTGTGCTGTGATGTCACTCAATACCACTGACATCACTAGG
Source organism: Hyla sarda (assembly GCF_029499605.1). Taxonomy (NCBI): domain Eukaryota; kingdom Metazoa; phylum Chordata; class Amphibia; order Anura; family Hylidae; genus Hyla; species Hyla sarda. The sequence continues at coordinate 70,399 of NW_026610468.1, read as the reverse complement.
TGTAAACAACATCTCTCCTTTGCTGTGTATGTGACTATGGAGCTGTTTGGTGATGTCGTCTATTACGGCCTTCATAGAAGCAACAGGAGATTGTTGCATCCATCTTGAACCCTCAGAACTACAGTGCTATGATGTCACTCACTTCCACAGGCCTTGCAGAGTGTAAACAACAACAACCCAGCTTTGTTGTGTATGTAACCAAAGGGATTTGTGATGTCACCTAGAACCTTCACAGCAGCGACAGCTTTATGAGGAGCATCAGCACTGCTCTGCCTGAGCAGAACCATCACCGCCATAGGTTGTCAAATAACCCGGATTTAACCCACACAGGTAAGTCCAATGGGGTGCAGGCATGTCCTCTATGCTTACAGCTTCCCGTGGGTGTTGGTTTGATACCGTTTGGGGACAGCCAAGGAGGCATCTGCAGGCAACAAAGGTAGGTGTGTGCTTGTGTGTGTGTTTCCTATGCAGATCCTAAGCCCAGTGTCACATGCAAGTAGGAGGAGTAAGAAGGGTTCCTGGCAAATCCGGGTTATGGATTGCATTTAAAAAGGCCCCGTGGGAGTGCAATGGGCCCCTGTCTTGCTGCTTAGCAATAATGGTATGGGTTTAGGTTCTGCTGTGTGTACTGGTGGTTGACTGCCCCCCAGCCCAGAGTGTGCATGGAAAATTGTCTGGCAGCCTCCCTGACAGCAAGCAGTGATAGTGCCCATGAAGGGGACCTTGTTGGGCCCGCCCCTTTCACGGTTATCGCTTCTCGGCCTTTTGGCTAAGATCAAGTGTAGTATCTGTTCTTATCAGTTTAATATCTGATACGTCCCCTATCTGGGGACCATATATTAAATGGATTTTTGAGAACGGGGGCCGATTTCGAAGCTTGCTTCCGTCGCCCTATGCATTGACCCGATATGGCAGTATCTTCGGGTACAGTGCACCACCCCCTTACAGGGTTAAAAAGAAAGATTCCTACTTTCATTGCTACCTGCTTGCTGGCTAGCCAGCTAGCCAGCCCTGTGGGCCTTGCTGCTGCTGCAGCCAAAAAACAAAAGGTGGTGCTGCTGCTGCTTCTGCTGCTTCTGCTTCTGCTTGTGTCTGGCCCCTGTTGGAGCGTCCAGGCACAGGACTTCTGCTGCTGCTGACTAAATGGCCTCCTTAATTGGATCATTTGAGTAGCCAGCACACCTGTGCAGGTAGGGCATGACATGATAGGCAGCTGCCTTGATAGCGGGTGGGTGCTGAATGTTCCTAATTGACAAAATAAGATTAATGCTTATGAAGAAATATAAAATCTCATCCCTTCTCCAATATCGCGCCACACCCCTACCCCTTAATTCCCTGGTTGAACGTGATGGACATATGTCTTTTTTCGACCGTACTAACTATGTAACTATGTAACATAACATGGGGGGGGGGGGGGGGGGGGGGTCTCCTGGCTGTTCACACAGGTGTGTCATTGCTGTACATTGACCATGCATTGCTTCTGTGGTATTGCAAAGGCAAAGACAAATGCTTCCAGCCATCCATTGCACTAATGGATTGGTCATCAGCTGGCTGTCTATGTCCCGCATCAGTATAGACCAAAGTACAGAGGGTTAGGCTATGCTATTGTGCACCTACCTGATGCATCAGAAGGTGCGAGGCCCTTGCTAAATTCTGTGCACAGACTTTGAGATCTATGCTTTAGACTGTATCTAAACCTGCTCCAACATGGACTGACATTCTGGCCTACTTTCAGCCGATGCGACTTGTCTGTCGCTGAACAGTCGCTTTTTATGTATTCAGCACCTATGTATAATGTTGTAAAAATGCTCTAGAAGCTAAAGTCGCAGAAATGTCACACATATTTGGCCTGCAACTTTCTGTGCGACAAATTCAGACAGGAAAAATCAGTATAAATCCTTAGAAAATTATCCCCCAGTGTCTCCATCTGCTGGCGGTATTGAATAAGCATTGCTGCACTGATGGGGTATGCATTAGACGAAAAAAAAGAAGAAAAAGAAGAATAATACGCCCAGAAAAGAGGCGAAAAGGAGAAAAACGTAAAAAAACGTGAAAAAAAAGTAAGAGGAAGAGAAGGGAAAAAAAGGTGGAAATGGGTTTAAAAGTGATTTCGGCGGAGAAATATATATATATATATATATATATATATATATATATATATATATATGCGCACACACACACATAGATATAAACGTATTCTCCGTTGAGATATTGCAGCCGCTGCTGTGTCCAGGCCCAGGAGCCTTAGCACTGTGCTGTGATGTCACTCAATACCACTGACATCACTAGGTGTAAACAACATCTCTCCTTTGCTGTGTATGTGACTATGGAGCTGTTTGGTGATGTCGTCTATTACGGCCTTCATAGAAGCAACAGGAGATTGTTGCATCCATCTTGAACCCTCAGAACTACAGTGCTATGATGTCACTCACTTCCACAGGCCTTGCAGAGTGTAAACAACAACAACCCAGCTTTGTTGTGTATGTAACCAAAGGGATTTGTGATGTCACCTAGAACCTTCACAGCAGCGACAGCTTTATGAGGAGCATCAGCACTGCTCTGCCTGAGCAGAACCATCACCGCCATAGGTTGTCAAATAACCCGGATTTAACCCACACAGGTAAGTCCAATGGGGTGCAGGCATGTCCTCTATGCTTACAGCTTCCCGTGGGTGTTGGTTTGATACCGTTTGGGGACAGCCAAGGAGGCATCTGCAGGCAACAAAGGTAGGTGTGTGCTTGTGTGTGTGTTTCCTATGCAGATCCTAAGCCCAGTGTCACATGCAAGTAGGAGGAGTAAGAAGGGTTCCTGGCAAATCCGGGTTATGGATTGCATTTAAAAAGGCCCCGTGGGAGTGCAATGGGCCCCTGTCTTGCTGCTTAGCAATAATGGTATGGGTTTAGGTTCTGCTGTGTGTACTGGTGGTTGACTGCCCCCCAGCCCAGAGTGTGCATGGAAAATTGTCTGGCAGCCTCCCTGACAGCAAGCAGTGATAGTGCCCATGAAGGGGACCTTGTTGGGCCCGCCCCTTTCACGGTTATCGCTTCTCGGCCTTTTGGCTAAGATCAAGTGTAGTATCTGTTCTTATCAGTTTAATATCTGATACGTCCCCTATCTGGGGACCATATATTAAATGGATTTTTGAGAACGGGGGCCGATTTCGAAGCTTGCTTCCGTCGCCCTATGCATTGACCCGATATGGCAGTATCTTCGGGTACAGTGCACCACCCCCTTACAGGGTTAAAAAGAAAGATTCCTACTTTCATTGCTACCTGCTTGCTGGCTAGCCAGCTAGCCAGCCCTGTGGGCCTTGCTGCTGCTGCAGCCAAAAAACAAAAGGTGGTGCTGCTGCTGCTTCTGCTGCTTCTGCTTGTGTCTGGCCCCTGTTGGAGCGTCCAGGCACAGGACTTCTGCTGCTGCTGACTAAATGGCCTCCTTAATTGGATCATTTGAGTAGCCAGCACACCTGTGCAGGTAGGGCATGACATGATAGGCAGCTGCCTTGATAGCGGGTGGGTGCTGAATGTTCCTAATTGACAAAATAAGATTAATGCTTATGAAGAAATATAAAATCTCATCCCTTCCCCAATATCGCGCCACACCCCTACCCCTTAATTCCCTGGTTGAACGTGATGGACATATGTCTTTTTTCGACCGTACTAACTATGTAACTATGTAACATAACATGGGGGGGGGGGGGGGGGGGTCTCCTGGCTGTTCACACAGGTGTGTCATTGCTGTACATTGACCATGCATTGCTTCTGTGGTATTGCAAAGGCAAAGACAAATGCTTCCAGCCATCCATTGCACTAATGGATTGGTCATCAGCTGGCTGTCTATGTCCCGCATCAATATAGACCAAAGTACAGAGGGTTAGGCTATGCTATTGTGCACCTACCTGATGCATCAGAAGGTGCGAGGCCCTTGCTAAATTCTGTGCACAGACTTTGAGATCTATGCTTTAGACTGTATCTAAACCTGCTCCAACATGGACTGACATTCTGGCCTACTTTCAGCCGATGCGACTTGTCTGTCGCTGAACAGTCGCTTTTTATGTATTCAGCACCTATGTATAATGTTGTAAAAATGCTCTAGAAGCTAAAGTCGCAGAAATGTCACACATATTTGGCCTGCAACTTTCTGTGCGACAAATTCAGACAGGAAAAATCAGTATAAATCCTTAGAAAATTATCCCCCAGTGTCTCCATCTGCTGGCGGTATTGAATAAGCATTGCTGCACTGATGGGGTATGCATTAGACGAAAAAAAAGAAGAAAAAGAAGAATAATACGCCCAGAAAAGAGGCGAAAAGGAGAAAAACGTAAAAAAACGTGAAAAAAAAAGTAAGAGGAAGAGAAGGGAAAAAAAGGTGGAAATGGGTTTAAAAGTGATTTCGGCGGAGAAATATATATATATATATATATATATATATATATATATATATATGCGCACACACACACATAGATATAAACGTATTCTCCGTTGAGATATTGCAGCCGCTGCTGTGTCCAGGCCCAGGAGCCTTAGCACTGTGCTGTGATGTCACTCAATACCACTGACATCACTAGGTGTAAACAACATCTCTCCTTTGCTGTGTATGTGACTATGGAGCTGTTTGGTGATGTCGTCTATTACGGCCTTCATAGAAGCAACAGGAGATTGTTGCATCCATCTTGAACCCTCAGAACTACAGTGCTATGATGTCACTCACTTCCACAGGCCTTGCAGAGTGTAAACAACAACAACCCAGCTTTGTTGTGTATGTAACCAAAGGGATTTGTGATGTCACCTAGAACCTTCACAGCAGCGACAGCTTTATGAGGAGCATCAGCACTGCTCTGCCTGAGCAGAACCATCACCGCCATAGGTTGTCAAATAACCCGGATTTAACCCACACAGGTAAGTCCAATGGGGTGCAGGCATGTCCTCTATGCTTACAGCTTCCCGTGGGTGTTGGTTTGATACCGTTTGGGGACAGCCAAGGAGGCACTGCAGGCAACAAAGGTAGGTGTGTGCTTGTGTGTGTGTTTCCTATGCAGATCCTAAGCCCAGTGTCACATGCAAGTAGGAGGAGTAAGAAGGGTTCCTGGCAAATCCGGGTTATGGATTGCATTTAAAAAGGCCCCGTGGGAGTGCAATGGGCCCCTGTCTTGCTGCTTAGCAATAATGGTATGGGTTTAGGTTCTGCTGTGTGTACTGGTGGTTGACTGCCCCCCAGCCCAGAGTGTGCATGGAAAATTGTCTGGCAGCCTCCCTGACAGCAAGCAGTGATAGTGCCCATGAAGGGGACCTTGTTGGGCCCGCCCCTTTCACGGTTATCGCTTCTCGGCCTTTTGGCTAAGATCAAGTGTAGTATCTGTTCTTATCAGTTTAATATCTGATACGTCCCCTATCTGGGGACCATATATTAAATGGATTTTTGAGAACGGGGGCCGATTTCGAAGCTTGCTTCCGTCGCCCTATGCATTGACCCGATATGGCAGTATCTTCGGGTACAGTGCACCACCCCCTTACAGGGTTAAAAAGAAAGATTCCTACTTTCATTGCTACCTGCTTGCTGGCTAGCCAGCTAGCCAGCCCTGTGGGCCTTGCTGCTGCTGCAGCCAAAAAACAAAAGGTGGTGCTGCTGCTGCTTCTGCTGCTTCTGCTTCTGCTTGTGTCTGGCCCCTGTTGGAGCGTCCAGGCACAGGACTTCTGCTGCTGCTGACTAAATGGCCTCCTTAATTGGATCATTTGAGTAGCCAGCACACCTGTGCAGGTAGGGCATGACATGATAGGCAGCTGCCTTGATAGCGGGTGGGTGCTGAATGTTCCTAATTGACAAAATAAGATTAATGCTTATGAAGAAATATAAAATCTCATCCCTTCCCCAATATCGCGCCACACCCCTACCCCTTAATTCCCTGGTTGAACGTGATGGACATATGTCTTTTTTCGACCGTACTAACTATGTAACTATGTAACATAACATGGGGGGGGGGGGGGGGGGGTCTCCTGGCTGTTCACACAGGTGTGTCATTGCTGTACATTGACCATGCATTGCTTCTGTGGTATTGCAAAGGCAAAGACAAATGCTTCCAGCCATCCATTGCACTAATGGATTGGTCATCAGCTGGCTGTCTATGTCCCGCATCAATATAGACCAAAGTACAGAGGGTTAGGCTATGCTATTGTGCACCTACCTGATGCATCAGAAGGTGCGAGGCCCTTGCTAAATTCTGTGCACAGACTTTGAGATCTATGCTTTAGACTGTATCTAAACCTGCTCCAACATGGACTGACATTCTGGCCTACTTTCAGCCGATGCGACTTGTCTGTCGCTGAACAGTCGCTTTTTATGTATTCAGCACCTATGTATAATGTTGTAAAAATGCTCTAGAAGCTAAAGTCGCAGAAATGTCACACATATTTGGCCTGCAACTTTCTGTGCGACAAATTCAGACAGGAAAAATCAGTATAAATCCTTAGAAAATTATCCCCCAGTGTCTCCATCTGCTGGCGGTATTGAATAAGCATTGCTGCACTGATGGGGTATGCATTAGACGAAAAAAAAGAAGAAAAAGAAGAATAATACGCCCAGAAAAGAGGCGAAAAGGAGAAAAACGTAAAAAAACGTGAAAAAAAAGTAAGAGGAAGAGAAGGGAAAAAAAGGTGGAAATGGGTTTAAAAGTGATTTCGGCGGAGAAATATATATATATATATATATATATATATATATATATATATATATATGCGCACACACACACATAGATATAAACGTATTCTCCGTTGAGATATTGCAGCCGCTGCTGTGTCCAGGCCCAGGAGCCTTAGCACTGTGCTGTGATGTCACTCAATACCACTGACATCACTAGGTGTAAACAACATCTCTCCTTTGCTGTGTATGTGACTATGGAGCTGTTTGGTGATGTCGTCTATTACGGCCTTCATAGAAGCAACAGGAGATTGTTGCATCCATCTTGAACCCTCAGAACTACAGTGCTATGATGTCACTCACTTCCACAGGCCTTGCAGAGTGTAAACAACAACAACCCAGCTTTGTTGTGTATGTAACCAAAGGGATTTGTGATGTCACCTAGAACCTTCACAGCAGCGACAGCTTTATGAGGAGCATCAGCACTGCTCTGCCTGAGCAGAACCATCACCGCCATAGGTTGTCAAATAACCCGGATTTAACCCACACAGGTAAGTCCAATGGGGTGCAGGCATGTCCTCTATGCTTACAGCTTCCCGTGGGTGTTGGTTTGATACCGTTTGGGGACAGCCAAGGAGGCATCTGCAGGCAACAAAGGTAGGTGTGTGCTTGTGTGTGTGTTTCCTATGCAGATCCTAAGCCCAGTGTCACATGCAAGTAGGAGGAGTAAGAAGGGTTCCTGGCAAATCCGGGTTATGGATTGCATTTAAAAAGGCCCCGTGGGAGTGCAATGGGCCCCTGTCTTGCTGCTTAGCAATAATGGTATGGGTTTAGGTTCTGCTGTGTGTACTGGTGGTTGACTGCCCCCCAGCCCAGAGTGTGCATGGAAAATTGTCTGGCAGCCTCCCTGACAGCAAGCAGTGATAGTGCCCATGAAGGGGACCTTGTTGGGCCCGCCCCTTTCACGGTTATCGCTTCTCGGCCTTTTGGCTAAGATCAAGTGTAGTATCTGTTCTTATCAGTTTAATATCTGATACGTCCCCTATCTGGGGACCATATATTAAATGGATTTTTGAGAACGGGGGCCGATTTCGAAGCTTGCTTCCGTCGCCCTATGCATTGACCCGATATGGCAGTATCTTCGGGTACAGTGCACCACCCCCTTACAGGGTTAAAAAGAAAGATTCCTACTTTCATTGCTACCTGCTTGCTGGCTAGCCAGCTAGCCAGCCCTGTGGGCCTTGCTGCTGCTGCAGCCAAAAAACAAAAGGTGGTGCTGCTGCTGCTTCTGCTGCTTCTGCTTCTGCTTGTGTCTGGCCCCTGTTGGAGCGTCCAGGCACAGGACTTCTGCTGCTGCTGACTAAATGGCCTCCTTAATTGGATCATTTGAGTAGCCAGCACACCTGTGCAGGTAGGGCATGACATGATAGGCAGCTGCCTTGATAGCGGGTGGGTGCTGAATGTTCCTAATTGACAAAATAAGATTAATGCTTATGAAGAAATATAAAATCTCATCCCTTCCCCAATATCGCGCCACACCCCTACCCCTTAATTCCCTGGTTGAACGTGATGGACATATGTCTTTTTTTGACCGTACTAACTATGTAACTATGTAACATAACATGGGGGGGGGGGGGGGGTCTCCTGGCTGTTCACACAGGTGTGTCATTGCTGTACATTGACCATGCATTGCTTCTGTGGTATTGCAAAGGCAAAGACAAATGCTTCCAGCCATCCATTGCACTAATGGATTGGTCATCAGCTGGCTGTCTATGTCCCGCATCAATATAGACCAAAGTACAGAGGGTTAGGCTATGCTATTGTGCACCTACCTGATGCATCAGAAGGTGCGAGGCCCTTGCTAAATTCTGTGCACAGACTTTGAGATCTATGCTTTAGACTGTATCTAAACCTGCTCCAACATGGACTGACATTCTGGCCTACTTTCAGCCGATGCGACTTGTCTGTCGCTGAACAGTCGCTTTTTATGTATTCAGCACCTATGTATAATGTTGTAAAAATGCTCTAGAAGCTAAAGTCGCAGAAATGTCACACATATTTGGCCTGCAACTTTCTGTGCGACAAATTCAGACAGGAAAAATCAGTATAAATCCTTAGAAAATTATCCCCCAGTGTCTCCATCTGCTGGCGGTATTGAATAAGCATTGCTGCACTGATGGGGTATGCATTAGACGAAAAAAAAGAAGAAAAAGAAGAATAATACGCCCAGAAAAGAGGCGAAAAGGAGAAAAACGTAAAAAAACGTGAAAAAAAAGTAAGAGGAAGAGAAGGGAAAAAAAGGTGGAAATGGGTTTAAAAGTGATTTCGGCGGAGAAATATATATATATATATATATATATATATATATATATATATATATATGCGCACACACACACATAGATATAAACGTATTCTCCGTTGAGATATTGCAGCCGCTGCTGTGTCCAGGCCCAGGAGCCTTAGCACTGTGCTGTGATGTCACTCAATACCACTGACATCACTAGGTGTAAACAACATCTCTCCTTTGCTGTGTATGTGACTATGGAGCTGTTTGGTGATGTCGTCTATTACGGCCTTCATAGAAGCAACAGGAGATTGTTGCATCCATCTTGAACCCTCAGAACTACAGTGCTATGATGTCACTCACTTCCACAGGCCTTGCAGAGTGTAAACAACAACAACCCAGCTTTGTTGTGTATGTAACCAAAGGGATTTGTGATGTCACCTAGAACCTTCACAGCAGCGACAGCTTATGAGGAGCATCAGCACTGCTCTGCCTGAGCAGAACCATCACCGCCATAGGTTGTCAAATAACCCGGATTTAACCCACACAGGTAAGTCCAATGGGGTGCAGGCATGTCCTCTATGCTTACAGCTTCCCGTGGGTGTTGGTTTGATACCGTTTGGGGACAGCCAAGGAGGCATCTGCAGGCAACAAAGGTAGGTGTGTGCTTGTGTGTGTGTTTCCTATGCAGATCCTAAGCCCAGTGTCACATGCAAGTAGGAGGAGTAAGAAGGGTTCCTGGCAAATCCGGGTTATGGATTGCATTTAAAAAGGCCCCGTGGGAGTGCAATGGGCCCCTGTCTTGCTGCTTAGCAATAATGGTATGGGTTTAGGTTCTGCTGTGTGTACTGGTGGTTGACTGCCCCCCAGCCCAGAGTGTGCATGGAAAATTGTCTGGCAGCCTCCCTGACAGCAAGCAGTGATAGTGCCCATGAAGGGGACCTTGTTGGGCCCGCCCCTTTCACGGTTATCGCTTCTCGGCCTTTTGGCTAAGATCAAGTGTAGTATCTGTTCTTATCAGTTTAATATCTGATACGTCCCCTATCTGGGGACCATATATTAAATGGATTTTTGAGAACGGGGGCCGATTTCGAAGCTTGCTTCCGTCGCCCTATGCATTGACCCGATATGGCAGTATCTTCGGGTACAGTGCACCACCCCCTTACAGGGTTAAAAAGAAAGATTCCTACTTTCATTGCTACCTGCTTGCTGGCTAGCCAGCTAGCCAGCCCTGTGGGCCTTGCTGCTGCTGCAGCCAAAAAACAAAAGGTGGTGCTGCTGCTGCTTCTGCTGCTTCTGCTTCTGCTTGTGTCTGGCCCCTGTTGGAGCGTCCAGGCACAGGACTTCTGCTGCTGCTGACTAAATGGCCTCCTTAATTGGATCATTTGAGTAGCCAGCACACCTGTGCAGGTAGGGCATGACATGATAGGCAGCTGCCTTGATAGCGGGTGGGTGCTGAATGTTCCTAATTGACAAAATAAGATTAATGCTTATGAAGAAATATAAAATCTCATCCCTTCCCCAATATCGCGCCACACCCCTACCCCTTAATTCCCTGGTTGAACGTGATGGACATATGTCTTTTTTCGACCGTACTAACTATGTAACTATGTAACATAACATGGGGGGGGGGGGGGGGGTCTCCTGGCTGTTCACACAGGTGTGTCATTGCTGTACATTGACCATGCATTGCTTCTGTGGTATTGCAAAGGCAAAGACAAATGCTTCCAGCCATCCATTGCACTAATGGATTGGTCATCAGCTGGCTGTCTATGTCCCGCATCAATATAGACCAAAGTACAGAGGGTTAGGCTATGCTATTGTGCACCTACCTGATGCATCAGAAGGTGCGAGGCCCTTGCTAAATTCTGTGCACAGACTTTGAGATCTATGCTTTAGACTGTATCTAAACCTGCTCCAACATGGACTGACATTCTGGCCTACTTTCAGCCGATGCGACTTGTCTGTCGCTGAACAGTCGCTTTTTATGTATTCAGCACCTATGTATAATGTTGTAAAAATGCTCTAGAAGCTAAAGTCGCAGAAATGTCACACATATTTGGCCTGCAACTTTCTGTGCGACAAATTCAGACAGGAAAAATCAGTATAAATCCTTAGAAAATTATCCCCCAGTGTCTCCATCTGCTGGCGGTATTGAATAAGCATTGCTGCACTGATGGGGTATGCATTAGACGAAAAAAAAGAAGAAAAAGAAGAATAATACGCCCAGAAAAGAGGCGAAAAGGAGAAAAACGTAAAAAAACGTGAAAAAAAAGTAAGAGGAAGAGAAGGGAAAAAAAGGTGGAAATGGGTTTAAAAGTGATTTCGGCGGAGAAATATATATATATATATATATATATATATATATATATATATATATGCGCACACACACACATAGATATAAACGTATTCTCCGTTGAGATATTGCAGCCGCTGCTGTGTCCAGGCCCAGGAGCCTTAGCACTGTGCTGTGATGTCACTCAATACCACTGACATCACTAGGTGTAAACAACATCTCTCCTTTGCTGTGTATGTGACTATGGAGCTGTTTGGTGATGTCGTCTATTACGGCCTTCATAGAAGCAACAGGAGATTGTTGCATCCATCTTGAACCCTCAGAACTACAGTGCTATGATGTCACTCACTTCCACAGGCCTTGCAGAGTGTAAACAACAACAACCCAGCTTTGTTGTGTATGTAACCAAAGGGATTTGTGATGTCACCTAGAACCTTCACAGCAGCGACAGCTTTATGAGGAGCATCAGCACTGCTCTGCCTGAGCAGAACCATCACCGCCATAGGTTGTCAAATAACCCGGATTTAACCCACACAGGTAAGTCCAATGGGGTGCAGGCATGTCCTCTATGCTTACAGCTTCCCGTGGGTGTTGGTTTGATACCGTTTGGGGACAGCCAAGGAGGCATCTGCAGGCAACAAAGGTAGGTGTGTGCTTGTGTGTGTGTTTCCTATGCAGATCCTAAGCCCAGTGTCACATGCAAGTAGGAGGAGTAAGAAGGGTTCCTGGCAAATCCGGGTTATGGATTGCATTTAAAAAGGCCCCGTGGGAGTGCAATGGGCCCCTGTCTTGCTGCTTAGCAATAATGGTATGGGTTTAGGTTCTGCTGTGTGTACTGGTGGTTGACTGCCCCCCAGCCCAGAGTGTGCATGGAAAATTGTCTGGCAGCCTCCCTGACAGCAAGCAGTGATAGTGCCCATGAAGGGGACCTTGTTGGGCCCGCCCCTTTCACGGTTATCGCTTCTCGGCCTTTTGGCTAAGATCAAGTGTAGTATCTGTTCTTATCAGTTTAATATCTGATACGTCCCCTATCTGGGGACCATATATTAAATGGATTTTTGAGAACGGGGGCCGATTTCGAAGCTTGCTTCCGTCGCCCTATGCATTGACCCGATATGGCAGTATCTTCGGGTACAGTGCACCACCCCCTTACAGGGTTAAAAAGAAAGATTCCTACTTTCATTGCTACCTGCTTGCTGGCTAGCCAGCTAGCCAGCCCTGTGGGCCTTGCTGCTGCTGCAGCCAAAAAACAAAAGGTGGTGCTGCTGCTGCTTCTGCTGCTTCTGCTTCTGCTTGTGTCTGGCCCCTGTTGGAGCGTCCAGGCACAGGACTTCTGCTGCTGCTGACTAAATGGCCTCCTTAATTGGATCATTTGAGTAGCCAGCACACCTGTGCAGGTAGGGCATGACATGATAGGCAGCTGCCTTGATAGCGGGTGGGTGCTGAATGTTCCTAATTGACAAAATAAGATTAATGCTTATGAAGAAATATAAAATCTCATCCCTTCCCCAATATCGCGCCACACCCCTACCCCTTAATTCCCTGGTTGAACGTGATGGACATATGTCTTTTTTCGACCGTACTAACTATGTAACTATGTAACATAACATGGGGGGGGGGGGGGGGGTCTCCTGGCTGTTCACACAGGTGTGTCATTGCTGTACATTGACCATGCATTGCTTCTGTGGTATTGCAAAGGCAAAGACAAATGCTTCCAGCCATCCATTGCACTAATGGATTGGTCATCAGCTGGCTGTCTATGTCCCGCATCAATATAGACCAAAGTACAGATGGTTAGGCTATGCTATTGTGCACCTACCTGATGCATCAGAAGGTGCGAGGCCCTTGCTAAATTCTGTGCACAGACTTTGAGATCTATGCTTTAGACTGTATCTAAACCTGCTCCAACATGGACTGACATTCTGGCCTACTTTCAGCCGATGCGACTTGTCTGTCGCTGAACAGTCGCTTTTTATGTATTCAGCACCTATGTATAATGTTGTAAAAATGCTCTAGAAGCTAAAGTCGCAGAAATGTCACACATATTTGGCCTGCAACTTTCTGTGCGACAAATTCAGACAGGAAAAATCAGTATAAATCCTTAGAAAATTATCCCCCAGTGTCTCCATCTGCTGGCGGTATTGAATAAGCATTGCTGCACTGATGGGGTATGCATTAGACGAAAAAAAAGAAGAAAAAGAAGAATAATACGCCCAGAAAAGAGGCGAAAAGGAGAAAAACGTAAAAAAACGTGAAAAAAAAGTAAGAGGAAGAGAAGGGAAAAAAAGGTGGAAATGGGTTTAAAAGTGATTTCGGCGGAGAAATATATATATATATATATATATATATATATATATATATATATATGCGCACACACACACATAGATATAAACGTATTCTCCGTTGAGATATTGCAGCCGCTGCTGTGTCCAGGCCCAGGAGCCTTAGCACTGTGCTGTGATGTCACTCAATACCACTGACATCACTAGGTGTAAACAACATCTCTCCTTTGCTGTGTATGTGACTATGGAGCTGTTTGGTGATGTCGTCTATTACGGCCTTCATAGAAGCAACAGGAGATTGTTGCATCCATCTTGAACCCTCAGAACTACAGTGCTATGATGTCACTCACTTCCACAGGCCTTGCAGAGTGTAAACAACAACAACCCAGCTTTGTTGTGTATGTAACCAAAGGGATTTGTGATGTCACCTAGAACCTTCACAGCAGCGACAGCTTTATGAGGAGCATCAGCACTGCTCTGCCTGAGCAGAACCATCACCGCCATAGGTTGTCAAATAACCCGGATTTAACCCACACAGGTAAGTCCAATGGGGTGCAGGCATGTCCTCTATGCTTACAGCTTCCCGTGGGTGTTGGTTTGATACCGTTTGGGGACAGCCAAGGAGGCATCTGCAGGCAACAAAGGTAGGTGTGTGCTTGTGTGTGTGTTTCCTATGCAGATCCTAAGCCCAGTGTCACATGCAAGTAGGAGGAGTAAGAAGGGTTCCTGGCAAATCCGGGTTATGGATTGCATTTAAAAAGGCCCCGTGGGAGTGCAATGGGCCCCTGTCTTGCTGCTTAGCAATAATGGTATGGGTTTAGGTTCTGCTGTGTGTACTGGTGGTTGACTGCCCCCCAGCCCAGAGTGTGCATGGAAAATTGTCTGGCAGCCTCCCTGACAGCAAGCAGTGATAGTGCCCATGAAGGGGACCTTGTTGGGCCCGCCCCTTTCACGGTTATCGCTTCTCGGCCTTTTGGCTAAGATCAAGTGTAGTATCTGTTCTTATCAGTTTAATATCTGATACGTCCCCTATCTGGGGACCATATATTAAATGGATTTTTGAGAACGGGGGCCGATTTCGAAGCTTGCTTCCGTCGCCCTATGCATTGACCCGATATGGCAGTATCTTCGGGTACAGTGCACCACCCCCTTACAGGGTTAAAAAGAAAGATTCCTACTTTCATTGCTACCTGCTTGCTGGCTAGCCAGCTAGCCAGCCCTGTGGGCCTTGCTGCTGCTGCAGCCAAAAAACAAAAGGTGGTGCTGCTGCTGCTTCTGCTGCTTCTGCTTCTGCTTGTGTCTGGCCCCTGTTGGAGCGTCCAGGCACAGGACTTCTGCTGCTGCTGACTAAATGGCCTCCTTAATTGGATCATTTGAGTAGCCAGCACACCTGTGCAGGTAGGGCATGACATGATAGGCAGCTGCCTTGATAGCGGGTGGGTGCTGAATGTTCCTAATTGACAAAATAAGATTAATGCTTATGAAGAAATATAAAATCTCATCCCTTCCCCAATATCGCGCCACACCCCTACCCCTTAATTCCCTGGTTGAACGTGATGGACATATGTCTTTTTTCGACCGTACTAACTATGTAACTATGTAACATAACATGGGGGGGGGGGGGTCTCCTGGCTGTTCACACAGGTGTGTCATTGCTGTACATTGACCATGCATTGCTTCTGTGGTATTGCAAAGGCAAAGACAAATGCTTCCAGCCATCCATTGCACTAATGGATTGGTCATCAGCTGGCTGTCTATGTCCCGCATCAATATAGACCAAAGTACAGAGGGTTAGGCTATGCTATTGTGCACCTACCTGATGCATCAGAAGGTGCGAGGCCCTTGCTAAATTCTGTGCACAGACTTTGAGATCTATGCTTTAGACTGTATCTAAACCTGCTCCAACATGGACTGACATTCTGGCCTACTTTCAGCCGATGCGACTTGTCTGTCGCTGAACAGTCGCTTTTTATGTATTCAGCACCTATGTATAATGTTGTAAAAATGCTCTAGAAGCTAAAGTCGCAGAAATGTCACACATATTTGGCCTGCAACTTTCTGTGCGACAAATTCAGACAGGAAAAATCAGTATAAATCCTTAGAAAATTATCCCCCAGTGTCTCCATCTGCTGGCGGTATTGAATAAGCATTGCTGCACTGATGGGGTATGCATTAGACGAAAAAAAAGAAGAAAAAGAAGAATAATACGCCCAGAAAAGAGGCGAAAAGGAGAAAAACGTAAAAAAACGTGAAAAAAAAGTAAGAGGAAGAGAAGGGAAAAAAAGGTGGAAATGGGTTTAAAAGTGATTTCGGCGGAGAATATATATATATATATATATATATATATATATATATATATATATATATGCGCACACACACACATAGATATAAACGTATTCTCCGTTGAGATATTGCAGCCGCTGCTGTGTCCAGGCCCAGGAGCCTTAGCACTGTGCTGTGATGTCACTCAATACCACTGACATCACTAGGTGTAAACAACATCTCTCCTTTGCTGTGTATGTGACTATGGAGCTGTTTGGTGATGTCGTCTATGCCTTCATAGAAGCAACAGGAGATTGTTGCATCCATCTTGAACCCTCAGAACTACAGTGCTATGATGTCACTCACTTCCACAGGCCTTGCAGAGTGTAAACAACAACAACCCAGCTTTGTTGTGTATGTAACCAAAGGGATTTGTGATGTCACCTAGAACCTTCACAGCAGCGACAGCTTTATGAGGAGCATCAGCACTGCTCTGCCTGAGCAGAACCATCACCGCCATAGGTTGTCAAATAACCCGGATTTAACCCACACAGGTAAGTCCAATGGGGTGCAGGCATGTCCTCTATGCTTACAGCTTCCCGTGGGTGTTGGTTTGATACCGTTTGGGGACAGCCAAGGAGGCATCTGCAGGCAACAAAGGTAGGTGTGTGCTTGTGTGTGTGTTTCCTATGCAGATCCTAAGCCCAGTGTCACATGCAAGTAGGAGGAGTAAGAAGGGTTCCTGGCAAATCCGGGTTATGGATTGCATTTAAAAAGGCCCCGTGGGAGTGCAATGGGCCCCTGTCTTGCTGCTTAGCAATAATGGTATGGGTTTAGGTTCTGCTGTGTGTACCTGGTGGTTGACTGCCCCCCAGCCCAGAGTGTGCATGGAAAATTGTCTGGCAGCCTCCCTGACAGCAAGCAGTGATAGTGCCCATGAAGGGGACCTTGTTGGGCCCGCCCCTTTCACGGTTATCGCTTCTCGGCCTTTTGGCTAAGATCAAGTGTAGTATCTGTTCTTATCAGTTTAATATCTGATACGTCCCCTATCTGGGGACCATATATTAAATGGATTTTTGAGAACGGGGGCCGATTTCGAAGCTTGCTTCCGTCGCCCTATGCATTGACCCGATATGGCAGTATCTTCGGGTACAGTGCACCACCCCCTTACAGGGTTAAAAAGAAAGATTCCTACTTTCATTGCTACCTGCTTGCTGGCTAGCCAGCTAGCCAGCCCTGTGGGCCTTGCTGCTGCTGCAGCCAAAAAACAAAAGGTGGTGCTGCTGCTGCTTCTGCTGCTTCTGCTTCTGCTTGTGTCTGGCCCCTGTTGGAGCGTCCAGGCACAGGACTTCTGCTGCTGCTGACTAAATGGCCTCCTTAATTGGATCATTTGAGTAGCCAGCACACCTGTGCAGGTAGGGCATGACATGATAGGCAGCTGCCTTGATAGCGGGTGGGTGCTGAATGTTCCTAATTGACAAAATAAGATTAATGCTTATGAAGAAATATAAAATCTCATCCCTTCCCCAATATCGCGCCACACCCCTACCCCTTAATTCCCTGGTTGAACGTGATGGACATATGTCTTTTTTCGACCGTACTAACTATGTAACTATGTAACATAACATGGGGGGGGGGGGGGGGTGTCTCCTGGCTGTTCACACAGGTGTGTCATTGCTGTACATTGACCATGCATTGCTTCTGTGGTATTGCAAAGGCAAAGACAAATGCTTCCAGCCATCCATTGCACTAATGGATTGGTCATCAGCTGGCTGTCTATGTCCCGCATCAATATAGACCAAAGTACAGAGGGTTAGGCTATGCTATTGTGCACCTACCTGATGCATCAGAAGGTGCGAGGCCCTTGCTAAATTCTGTGCACAGACTTTGAGATCTATGCTTTAGACTGTATCTAAACCTGCTCCAACATGGACTGACATTCTGGCCTACTTTCAGCCGATGCGACTTGTCTGTCGCTGAACAGTCGCTTTTTATGTATTCAGCACCTATGTATAATGTTGTAAAAATGCTCTAGAAGCTAAAGTCGCAGAAATGTCACACATATTTGGCCTGCAACTTTCTGTGCGACAAATTCAGACAGGAAAAATCAGTATAAATCCTTAGAAAATTATCCCCCAGTGTCTCCATCTGCTGGCGGTATTGAATAAGCATTGCTGCACTGATGGGGTATGCATTAGACGAAAAAAAAGAAGAAAAAGAAGAATAATACGCCCAGAAAAGAGGCGAAAAGGAGAAAAACGTAAAAAAACGTGAAAAAAAAGTAAGAGGAAGAGAAGGGAAAAAAAGGTGGAAATGGGTTTAAAAGTGATTTCGGCGGAGAAATATATATATATATATATATATATATATATATATATATATATGCGCACACACACACATAGATATAAACGTATTCTCCGTTGAGATATTGCAGCCGCTGCTGTGTCCAGGCCCAGGAGCCTTAGCACTGTGCTGTGATGTCACTCAATACCACTGACATCACTAGGTGTAAACAACATCTCTCCTTTGCTGTGTATGTGACTATGGAGCTGTTTGGTGATGTCGTCTATTACGGCCTTCATAGAAGCAACAGGAGATTGTTGCATCCATCTTGAACCCTCAGAACTACAGTGCTATGATGTCACTCACTTCCACAGGCCTTGCAGAGTGTAAACAACAACAACCCAGCTTTGTTGTGTATGTAACCAAAGGGATTTGTGATGTCACCTAGAACCTTCACAGCAGCGACAGCTTTATGAGGAGCATCAGCACTGCTCTGCCTGAGCAGAACCATCACCGCCATAGGTTGTCAAATAACCCGGATTTAACCCACACAGGTAAGTCCAATGGGGTGCAGGCATGTCCTCTATGCTTAGCTTCCCGTGGGTGTTGGTTTGATACCGTTTGGGGACAGCCAAGGAGGCATCTGCAGGCAACAAAGGTAGGTGTGTGCTTGTGTGTGTGTTTCCTATGCAGATCCTAAGCCCAGTGTCACATGCAAGTAGGAGGAGTAAGAAGGGTTCCTGGCAAATCCGGGTTATGGATTGCATTTAAAAAGGCCCCGTGGGAGTGCAATGGGCCCCTGTCTTGCTGCTTAGCAATAATGGTATGGGTTTAGGTTCTGCTGTGTGTACTGGTGGTTGACTGCCCCCCAGCCCAGAGTGTGCATGGAAAATTGTCTGGCAGCCTCCCTGACAGCAAGCAGTGATAGTGCCCATGAAGGGGACCTTGTTGGGCCCGCCCCTTTCACGGTTATCGCTTCTCGGCCTTTTGGCTAAGATCAAGTGTAGTATCTGTTCTTATCAGTTTAATATCTGATACGTCCCCTATCTGGGGACCATATATTAAATGGATTTTTGAGAACGGGGGCCGATTTCGAAGCTTGCTTCCGTCGCCCTATGCATTGACCCGATATGGCAGTATCTTCGGGTACAGTGCACCACCCCCTTACAGGGTTAAAAAGAAAGATTCCTACTTTCATTGCTACCTGCTTGCTGGCTAGCCAGCTAGCCAGCCCTGTGGGCCTTGCTGCTGCTGCAGCCAAAAAACAAAAGGTGGTGCTGCTGCTGCTTCTGCTGCTTCTGCTTCTGCTTGTGTCTGGCCCCTGTTGGAGCGTCCAGGCACAGGACTTCTGCTGCTGCTGACTAAATGGCCTCCTTAATTGGATCATTTGAGTAGCCAGCACACCTGTGCAGGTAGGGCATGACATGATAGGCAGCTGCCTTGATAGCGGGTGGGTGCTGAATGTTCCTAATTGACAAAATAAGATTAATGCTTATGAAGAAATATAAAATCTCATCCCTTCCCCAATATCGCGCCACACCCCTACCCCTTAATTCCCTGGTTGAACGTGATGGACATATGTCTTTTTTCGACCGTACTAACTATGTAACTATGTAACATAACATGGGGGGGGGGGGGGGTCTCCTGGCTGTTCACACAGGTGTGTCATTGCTGTACATTGACCATGCATTGCTTCTGTGGTATTGCAAAGGCAAAGACAAATGCTTCCAGCCATCCATTGCACTAATGGATTGGTCATCAGCTGGCTGTCTATGTCCCGCATCAATATAGACCAAAGTACAGAGGGTTAGGCTATGCTATTGTGCACCTACCTGATGCATCAGAAGGTGCGAGGCCCTTGCTAAATTCTGTGCACAGACTTTGAGATCTATGCTTTAGACTGTATCTAAACCTGCTCCAACATGGACTGACATTCTGGCCTACTTTCAGCCGATGCGACTTGTCTGTCGCTGAACAGTCGCTTTTTATGTATTCAGCACCTATGTATAATGTTGTAAAAATGCTCTAGAAGCTAAAGTCGCAGAAATGTCACACATATTTGGCCTGCAACTTTCTGTGCGACAAATTCAGACAGGAAAAATCAGTATAAATCCTTAGAAAATTATCCCCCAGTGTCTCCATCTGCTGGCGGTATTGAATAAGCATTGCTGCACTGATGGGGTATGCATTAGACGAAAAAAAAGAAGAAAAAGAAGAATAATACGCCCAGAAAAGAGGCGAAAAGGAGAAAAACGTAAAAAAACGTGAAAAAAAAGTAAGAGGAAGAGAAGGGAAAAAAAGGTGGAAATGGGTTTAAAAGTGATTTCGGCGGAGAAATATATATATATATATATGCGCACACACACACATAGATATAAACGTATTCTCCGTTGAGATATTGCAGCCGCTGCTGTGTCCAGGCCCAGGAGCCTTAGCACTGTGCTGTGATGTCACTCAATACCACTGACATCACTAGGTGTAAACAACATCTCTCCTTTGCTGTGTATGTGACTATGGAGCTGTTTGGTGATGTCGTCTATTACGGCCTTCATAGAAGCAACAGGAGATTGTTGCATCCATCTTGAACCCTCAGAACTACAGTGCTATGATGTCACTCACTTCCACAGGCCTTGCAGAGTGTAAACAACAACAACCCAGCTTTGTTGTGTATGTAACCAAAGGGATTTGTGATGTCACCTAGAACCTTCACAGCAGCGACAGCTTTATGAGGAGCATCAGCACTGCTCTGCCTGAGCAGAACCATCACCGCCATAGGTTGTCAAATAACCCGGATTTAACCCACACAGGTAAGTCCAATGGGGTGCAGGCATGTCCTCTATGCTTACAGCTTCCCGTGGGTGTTGGTTTGATACCGTTTGGGGACAGCCAAGGAGGCATCTGCAGGCAACAAAGGTAGGTGTGTGCTTGTGTGTGTGTTTCCTATGCAGATCCTAAGCCCAGTGTCACATGCAAGTAGGAGGAGTAAGAAGGGTTCCTGGCAAATCCGGGTTATGGATTGCATTTAAAAAGGCCCCGTGGGAGTGCAATGGGCCCCTGTCTTGCTGCTTAGCAATAATGGTATGGGTTTAGGTTCTGCTGTGTGTACTGGTGGTTGACTGCCCCCCAGCCCAGAGTGTGCATGGAAAATTGTCTGGCAGCCTCCCTGACAGCAAGCAGTGATAGTGCCCATGAAGGGGACCTTGTTGGGCCCGCCCCTTTCAGGGTTATCGCTTCTCGGCCTTTTGGCTAAGATCAAGTGTAGTATCTGTTCTTATCAGTTTAATATCTGATACGTCCCCTATCTGGGGACCATATATTAAATGGATTTTTGAGAACGGGGGCCGATTTCGAAGCTTGCTTCCGTCGCCCTATGCATTGACCCGATATGGCAGTATCTTCGGGTACAGTGCACCACCCCTTACAGGGTTAAAAAGAAAGATTCCTACTTTCATTGCTACCTGCTTGCTGGCTAGCCAGCTAGCCAGCCCTGTGGGCCTTGCTGCTGCTGCAGCCAAAAAACAAAAGGTGGTGCTGCTGCTGCTTCTGCTGCTTCTGCTTGTGTCTGGCCCCTGTTGGAGCGTCCAGGCACAGGACTTCTGCTGCTGCTGACTAAATGGCCTCCTTAATTGGATCATTTGAGTAGCCAGCACACCTGTGCAGGTAGGGCATGACATGATAGGCAGCTGCCTTGATAGCGGGTGGGTGCTGAATGTTCCTAATTGACAAATAAGATTAATGCTTATGAAGAAATATAAAATCTCATCCCTTCCCCAATATCGCGCCACACCCCTACCCCTTAATTCCCTGGTTGAACGTGATGGACATATGTCTTTTTTTCGACCGTACTAACTATGTAACTATGTAACATAACATGGGGGGGGGGGGGGGGGGTCTCCAGGCTGTTCACACAGGTGTGTCATTGCTGTACATTGACCATGCATTGCTTCTGTGGTATTGCAAAGGCAAAGACAAATGCTTCCAGCCATCCATTGCACTAATGGATTGGTCATCAGCTGGCTGTCTATGTCCCGCATCAATATAGACCAAAGTACAGAGGGTTAGGCTATGCTATAGTGCACCTACCTGATGCATCAGAAGGTGCGAGGCCCTTGCTAAATTCTGTGCACAGACTTTGAGATCTATGCTTTAGACTGTATCTAAACCTGCTCCAACATGGACTGACATTCTGGCCTACTTTCAGCCGATGCGACTTGTCTGTCGCTGAACAGTCGCTTTTTATGTATTCAGCACCTATGTATAATGTTGTAAAAATGCTCTAGAAGCTAAAGTCGCAGAATGTCACACATATTTGGCCTGCAACTTTCTGTGCGACAAATTCAGACAGGAAAAATCAGTATAAATCCTTAGAAATTATCCCCCAGTGTCTCCATCTGCTGGCGGTATTGAATAAGCATTGCTGCACTGATGGGGTATGCATTAGACGAAAAAAAAAGAAGAAAAAGAAGAATAATACGCCCAGAAAAGAGGCGAAAAGGAGAAAAAACTTAAAAAAACGTGAAAAAAAAGTAAGAGGAAGAGAAGGGAAAAAAGGTGGAAATGGGTTTAAAAGTGATTTCGGCGGAGAAATATATATATATATATATATATATATATATATATATGCGCACACACACACATAGATATAAACGTATTCTCCGTTGAGATATTGCAGCCGCTGCTGTGTCCAGGCCCAGGAGCCTTAGCACTGTGCTGTGATGTCACTCAATACCACTGACATCACTAGGTGTAAACAACATCTCTCCTTTGCTGTGTATGTGACTATGGAGCTGTTTGGTGATGTCGTCTATTACGGCCTTCATAGAAGCAACAGGAGATTGTTGCATCCATCTTGAACCCTCAGAACTACAGTGCTATGATGTCACTCACTTCCACAGGCCTTGCAGAGTGTAAACAACAACAACCCAGCTTTGTTGTGTATGTAACCAAAGGGATTTGTGATGTCACCTAGAACCTTCACAGCAGCGACAGCTTTATGAGGAGCATCAGCACTGCTCTGCCTGAGCAGAACCATCACCGCCATAGGTTGTCAAATAACCCGGATTTAACCCACACAGGTAAGTCCAATGGGGTGCAGGCATGTCCTCTATGCTTACAGCTTCCCGTGGGTGTTGGTTTGATACCGTTTGGGACAGCCAAGGAGGCATCTGCAGGCAACAAAGGTAGGTGTGTGCTTGTGTGTGTGTTTCCTATGCAGATCCTAAGCCCAGTGTCACATGCAAGTAGGAGGAGTAAGAAGGGTTCCTGGCAAATCCGGGTTATGGATTGCATTTAAAAAGGCCCCGTGGGAGTGCAATGGGCCCCTGTCTTGCTGCTTAGCAATAATGGTATGGGTTTAGGTTCTGCTGTGTGTACTGGTGGTTGACTGCCCCCCAGCCCAGAGTGTGCATGGAAAATTGTCTGGCAGCCTCCCTGACAGCAAGCAGTGATAGTGCCCATGAAGGGGGACCTTGTTGGGCCCGCCCCTTTCACGGTTATCGCTTCTCGGCCTTTTGGCTAAGATCAAGTGTAGTATCTGTTCTTATCAGTTTAATATCTGATACGTCCCCTATCTGGGGACCATATATTAAATGGATTTTTTGAGAACGGGGGCCGATTTCGAAGCTTGCTTCCGTCGCCCTATGCATTGACCCGATATGGCAGTATCTTCGGGTACAGTGCACCACCCCCCCCTTACAGGGGTTAAAAAGAAAGATTCCTACTTTCATTGCTACCTGCTTGCTGGCTAGCCAGCTAGCCAGCCCTGTGGGCCTTGCCTGCTGCTGCAGCCAAAAAACAAAAGGTGGTGCTGCTGCTGCTTCTGCTGCTTCTGCTTCTGCTTGTGTCTGGCCCCTGTTGGAGCGTCCAGGCACAGGACTTCTGCTGCTGCTGACTAAATGGCCTCCTTAATTGGATCATTTGAGTAGCCAGCACACCTGTGCAGGTAGGGCATGACATGATAGGCAGCTGCCTTGATAGCGGGTGGGTGCTGAATGTTCCCTAATTGACAAAATAAGATTAATGCTTATGAAGAAATATAAAATCTCATCCCTTCCCCAATATCGCGCCACACCCCTACCCCTTAATTCCCTGGTTGAACGTGATGGACATATGTCTTTTTTCGACCGTACTAACTATGTAACTATGTAACATAACATGGGGGGGGGGGGGGGGTCTCCTGGCTGTTCACACAGGTGTGTCATTGCTGTACATTGACCATGCATTGCTTCTGTGGTATTGCAAAGGCAAAGACAAATGCTTTCCAGCCATCCATTGCACTAATGGATTGGTCATCAGCTGGCTGTCTATGTCCCGCATCAATATAGACCAAAGTACAGAGGGTTAGGCTATGCTATTGTGCACCTACCTGATGCATCAGAAGGTGCGAGGCCCTTGCTAAATTCTGTGCACAGACTTTGAGATCTATGCTTTAGACTGTATCTAAACCTGCTCCAACATGGACTGACATTCTGGCCTACTTTTCAGCCGATGCGACTTGTCTGTCGCTGAACAGTCGCTTTTTATGTATTCAGCACCCTATGTATAATGTTGTAAAAATGCTCTAGAAGCTAAAGTCGCAGAAATGTCACACATATTTGGCCTGCAACTTTCTGTGCGACAAATTCAGACAGGAAAAATCAGTATAAATCCTTAGAAAATTATCCCCCAGTGTCTCCATCTGCTGGCGGTATTGAATAAGCATTGCTGCACTGATGGGGTATGCATTAGAACGAAAAAAAAGAAGAAAAAGAAGAATAATACGCCCAGAAAAGAGGCGAAAAGGAGAAAAACGTAAAAAAACGTGAAAAAAAAGTAAGAGGAAGAGAAGGGAAAAAAAAGGTGGAAATGGGTTTAAAAGTGATTTCGGCGGAGAAATATATATATATATATATATATATATATATATATATATATATATGCGCACACACACACATAGATATAAAACGTATTCTCCGTTGAGATATTGCAGCCGCTGCTGTGTCCAGGCCCAGGAGCCTTAGCACTGTGCTGTGATGTCACTCAATACCACTGACATCACTAGGTGTAAACAACATCTTCTCCTTTGCTGTGGTATGTGACTATGGAGCTGTTTTGGTGATGTCGTCTATTACGGCCTTCATAGAAGCAACAGGAGATTGTTGCATCCATCTTGAACCCTCAGAACTACAGTGCTATGATGTCACTCACTTCCACAGGCCTTGCAGAGTGTAAACAACAACAACCCAGCTTTGTTGTGTATGTAACCAAAGGGATTTGTGATGTCACCTAGAACCTTCACAGCAGCGACAGCTTTATGAGGAGCATCAGCACTGCTCTGCCTGAGGCAGAACCATCACCGCCATAGGTTGTCAAATAACCCGGATTTAACCCACACAGGTAAGTCCAATGGGGTGCAGGCATGTCCTCTATGCTTACAGCTTCCCGTGGGTGTTGGTTTGATACCGTTTGGGGGACAGCCAAGGAGGCATCTGCAGGCAACAAAGGTAGGTGTGTGCTTGTGTGTGTGTTTCCTATGCAGATCCTAAGCCCAGTGTCACATGCAAGTAGGAGGAGTAAGAAGGGTTCCTGGCAAATCCGGGTATGGATTGCATTTAAAAAGGCCCCGTGGGAGTGCAATGGGCCCCTGTCTTGCTGCTTAGCAATAATGGTATGGGTTTAGGTTCTGCTGTGTGTACTGGTGGTTGACTGCCCCCAGCCCAGAGTGTGCATGGAAAATTGTCTGGCAGCCTCCCTGACATGCAAGCAGTGATAGTGCCCATGAAGGGGACCTTGTTGGGCCCGCCCCTTTCACGGTTATCGCTTCTCGGCCTTTTGGCTAAGATCAAGTGTAGTATCTGTTCCTTATCAGTTTAATATCTGATACGTCCCCTATCTGGGGACCATATATTAAATGGATTTTGAGAACGGGGGCCGATTTCGAAGCTTGCTTCCGTCGCCCTATGCATTGACCGATATGGCAGTATCTTCGGGTACAGTGCACCACCCCCTTACAGGGTTAAAAAGAAAGATTCCTACTTTCATTGCTACCTGCTTGCTGGCTAGCCAGCTAGCCAGCCCTGTGGGCCTTGCTGCTGCTGCAGCCAAAAAACAAAAGGTGGTGCTGCTGCTGCTTCTGCTGCTTCTGCTTCTGCTTGTGTCTGGCCCCTGTTGGAGCGGCCAGGCACAGGACTTCTGCTGCTGCTGACTAAATGGCCTCCTTAATTGGATCATTTGAGTAGCCAGCACACCTGTGCAGGTAGGGCATGACTGATAGCAGCTGCCTTGATAGCGGGTGGGTGCTGAATGTTCCTAATTGACAAAATAAGATAATGCTTATGAAGAAATATAGAAATCTCATCCCTTCCCCCAATATCGCGCCACACCTCTACCCCTTAATTCCCTGGTTGAACGTGATGGACATATGTCTTTTTTCGACCGTACTAACTATGTAACTATGTAACATAACATGGGGGGGGGGGGGGGTCTCCTGGCTGTTCACACAGGTGTGTCATTGCTGTACATTGACCATGCATTGCTTCTGTGGTATTGCAAAGGCAAAGACAAATGCTTCCAGCCATCCATTGCACTAATGGATTGGTCATCAGCTGGCTGTCTATGTCCCGCATCAATATAGACCAAAGTACAGAGGGTTAGGCTATGCTATTGTGCACCTACCTGATGCATCAGAAGGTGCGAGGCCCTTGCTAAATTCTGTGCACAGACTTTGAGATCTATGCTTTAGACTGTATCTAAACCTGCTCCAACATGGACTGACATTCTGGCCTACTTTCAGCCGATGCGACTTGTCTGTCGCTGAACAGTCGCTTTTTATGTATTCAGCACCTATGTATAATGTTGTAAAAATGCTCTAGAAGCTAAAGTCGCAGAAATGTCACACATATTTGGCCTGCAACTTTCTGTGCGACAAATTCAGACAGGAAAAATCAGTATAAATCCTTAGAAAATTATCCCCCAGTGTCTCCATCTGCTGGCGGTATTGAATAAGCATTGCTGCACTGATGGGGTATGCATTAGACGAAAAAAAAGAAGAAAAAGAAGAATAATACGCCCAGAAAAGAGGCGAAAAGGAGAAAAACGTAAAAAAACGTGAAAAAAAAGTAAGAGGAAGAGAAGGGAAAAAAAGGTGGAAATGGGTTTAAAAGTGATTTCGGCGGAGAATATATATATATATATATATATATATATATATATATATATATATATATGCGCACACACACACATAGATATAAACGTATTCTCCGTTGAGATATTGCAGCCGCTGCTGTGTCCAGGCCCAGGAGCCTTAGCACTGTGCTGTGATGTCACTCAATACCACTGACATCACTAGGTGTAAACAACATCTCTCCTTTGCTGTGTATGTGACTATGGAGCTGTTTGGTGATGTCGTCTATTACGGCCTTCATAGAAGCAACAGGAGATTGTTGCATCCATCTTGAACCCTCAGAACTACAGTGCTATGATGTCACTCACTTCCACAGGCCTTGCAGAGTGTAAACAACAACAACCCAGCTTTGTTGTGTATGTAACCAAAGGGATTTGTGATGTCACCTAGAACCTTCACAGCAGCGACAGCTTTATGAGGAGCATCAGCACTGCTCTGCCTGAGCAGAACCATCACCGCCATAGGTTGTCAAATAACCCGGATTTAACCCACACAGGTAAGTCCAATGGGGTGCAGGCATGTCCTCTATGCTTACAGCTTCCCGTGGGTGTTGGTTTGATACCGTTTGGGGACAGCCAAGGAGGCATCTGCAGGCAACAAAGGTAGGTGTGTGCTTGTGTGTGTGTTTCCTATGCAGATCCTAAGCCCAGTGTCACATGCAAGTAGGAGGAGTAAGAAGGGTTCCTGGCAAATCCGGGTTATGGATTGCATTTAAAAAGGCCCCGTGGGAGTGCAATGGGCCCCTGTCTTGCTGCTTAGCAATAATGGTATGGGTTTAGGTTCTGCTGTGTGTACTGGTGGTTGACTGCCCCCCAGCCCAGAGTGTGCATGGAAAATTGTCTGGCAGCCTCCCTGACAGCAAGCAGTGATAGTGCCCATGAAGGGGACCTTGTTGGGCCCGCCCCTTTCACGGTTATCGCTTCTCGGCCTTTTGGCTAAGATCAAGTGTAGTATCTGTTCTTATCAGTTTAATATCTGATACGTCCCCTATCTGGGGACCATATATTAAATGGATTTTTGAGAACGGGGGCCGATTTCGAAGCTTGCTTCCGTCGCCCTATGCATTGACCCGATATGGCAGTATCTTCGGGTACAGTGCACCACCCCCTTACAGGGTTAAAAAGAAAGATTCCTACTTTCATTGCTACCTGCTTGCTGGCTAGCCAGCTAGCCAGCCCTGTGGGCCTTGCTGCTGCTGCAGCCAAAAAACAAAAGGTGGTGCTGCTGCTGCTTCTGCTGCTTCTGCTTCTGCTTGTGTCTGGCCCCTGTTGGAGCGTCCAGGCACAGGACTTCTGCTGCTGCTGACTAAATGGCCTCCTTAATTGGATCATTTGAGTAGCCAGCACACCTGTGCAGGTAGGGCATGACATGATAGGCAGCTGCCTTGATAGCGGGTGGGTGCTGAATGTTCCTAATTGACAAAATAAGATTAATGCTTATGAAGAAATATAAAATCTCATCCCTTCCCCAATATCGCGCCACACCCCTACCCCTTAATTCCCTGGTTGAACGTGATGGACATATGTCTTTTTTCGACCGTACTAACTATGTAACTATGTAACATAACATGGGGGGGGGGGGGGGGGGTCTCCTGGCTGTTCACACAGGTGTGTCATTGCTGTACATTGACCATGCATTGCTTCTGTGGTATTGCAAAGGCAAAGACAAATGCTTCCAGCCATCCATTGCACTAATGGATTGGTCATCAGCTGGCTGTCTATGTCCCGCATCAATATAGACCAAAGTACAGAGGGTTAGGCTATGCTATTGTGCACCTACCTGATGCATCAGAAGGTGCGAGGCCCTTGCTAAATTCTGTGCACAGACTTTGAGATCTATGCTTTAGACTGTATCTAAACCTGCTCCAACATGGACTGACATTCTGGCCTACTTTCAGCCGATGCGACTTGTCTGTCGCTGAACAGTCGCTTTTTATGTATTCAGCACCTATGTATAATGTTGTAAAAATGCTCTAGAAGCTAAAGTCGCAGAAATGTCACACATATTTGGCCTGCAACTTTCTGTGCGACAAATTCAGACAGGAAAAATCAGTATAAATCCTTAGAAAATTATCCCCCAGTGTCTCCATCTGCTGGCGGTATTGAATAAGCATTGCTGCACTGATGGGGTATGCATTAGACGAAAAAAAAGAAGAAAAAGAAGAATAATACGCCCAGAAAAGAGGCGAAAAGGAGAAAAACGTAAAAAAACGTGAAAAAAAAGTAAGAGGAAGAGAAGGGAAAAAAAGGTGGAAATGGGTTTAAAAGTGATTTCGGCGGAGAAATATATATATATATATATATATATATATATATATATATATATATATGCGCACACACACACATAGATATAAACGTATTCTCCGTTGAGATATTGCAGCCGCTGCTGTGTCCAGGCCCAGGAGCCTTAGCACTGTGCTGTGATGTCACTCAATACCACTGACATCACTAGGTGTAAACAACATCTCTCCTTTGCTGTGTATGTGACTATGGAGCTGTTTGGTGATGTCGTCTATTACGGCCTTCATAGAAGCAACAGGAGATTGTTGCATCCATCTTGAACCCTCAGAACTACAGTGCTATGATGTCACTCACTTCCACAGGCCTTGCAGAGTGTAAACAACAACAACCCAGCTTTGTTGTGTATGTAACCAAAGGGATTTGTGATGTCACCTAGAACCTTCACAGCAGCGACAGCTTTATGAGGAGCATCAGCACTGCTCTGCCTGAGCAGAACCATCACCGCCATAGGTTGTCAAATAACCCGGATTTAACCCACACAGGTAAGTCCAATGGGGTGCAGGCATGTCCTCTATGCTTACAGCTTCCCGTGGGTGTTGGTTTGATACCGTTTGGGGACAGCCAAGGAGGCATCTGCAGGCAACAAAGGTAGGTGTGTGCTTGTGTGTGTGTTTCCTATGCAGATCCTAAGCCCAGTGTCACATGCAAGTAGGAGGAGTAGAAGGGTTCCTGGCAAATCCGGGTTATGGATTGCATTTAAAAAGGCCCCGTGGGAGTGCAATGGGCCCCTGTCTTGCTGCTTAGCAATAATGGTATGGGTTTAGGTTCTGCTGTGTGTACTGGTGGTTGACTGCCCCCCAGCCCAGAGTGTGCATGGAAAATTGTCTGGCAGCCTCCCTGACAGCAAGCAGTGATAGTGCCCATGAAGGGGACCTTGTTGGGCCCGCCCCTTTCACGGTTATCGCTTCTTCGGCCTTTTGGCTAAGATCAAGTGTAGTATCTGTTCTTATCAGTTTAATATCTGATACGTCCCCTATCTGGGGACCATATATTAAATGGATTTTTGAGAACGGGGGCCGATTTCGAAGCTTGCTTCCGTCGCCCTATGCATTGACCCGATATGGCAGTATCTTCGGGTACAGTGCACCAACCCCTTACAGGTTAAAAAGAAAGATTCCTACTTTCATTGCTACCTGCTTGCTGGCTAGCCAGCTAGCCAGCCCTGTGGGCCTTGCTGCTGCTGCAGCCAAAAAACAAAAGGTGGTGCTGCTGCTGCTTCTGCTGCTTCTGCTTCTGCTTGTGTCTGGCCCCTGTTGGAGCGTCAGGCACAGGACTTCTGCTGCTGCTGACTAAATGGCCTCCTTAATTGGATCATTTGAGTAGCCAGCACACCTGTGCAGGTAGGGCATGGACATGATAGGCAGCTGCCTTGAATAGCGGGTGGGTGCTGAATGTTCCTAATTGACAAAATAAGATTAATGCTTATGAAGAAATATAAAATCTCATCCCTTCCCCAATATCGCGCCACACCCCTACCCCTTAATTCCCTGGTTGAACGTGATGGACATATGTCTTTTTTCGACCGTACTAACTATGTAACTATGTAACATAACATGGGGGGGGGGGGGGGGGGGGGGTCTCCTGGCTGTTCACACAGGTGTGTCATTGCTGTACATTGACCATGCATTGCTTCTGTGGTATTGCAAAGGCAAAGGACAAATGCTTCCAGCCATCCATTGCACTAATGGATTGGTCATCAGCTGGCTGTCTATGTCCCGCATCAATATAGACCAAAGTACAGAGGGTTAAGGCTATGCTATTGTGCACCTACCTGATGCATCAGAAGGTGCGAGGCCCTTGCTAAATTCTGTGCACAGACTTGAGATCTATGCTTTAGACTGTATCTAAACCTGCTCCAACATGGACTGACATTCTGGCCTACTTTCAGCCGATGCGACTTGTCTGTCGCTGAACAGTCGCTTTTTATGTATTCAGCACCTAGGTATAATGTTGTAAAAAATGCTCTAGAAGCTAAAGTCGCAGAAATGTCACACATATTTGGCCTGCAACTTTCTGTGCGACAAATTCAGACAGGAAAAATCAGTATAAATCCTTAGAAAATTATCCCCCAGTGTCTCCATCTGCTGGCGGTATTGAATAAGCAATGCTGCACACTGATGGGGTATGCATTAGACGAAAAAAAAGAAGAAAAGAAGAATAATACGCCCAGAAAGAGGCGAAAAGGAGAAAAACGTAAAAAAACGTGAAAAAAAAGTAAGAGGAAGAGAAGGGAAAAAAAGGTGGAAATGGGTTTAAAAGTGATTTCGGCGGAGAAATATATATATATATATATATATATATATATATATATATATATAATATATGCGCACACACACACATAGATATAAACGTATTCTCCGTTGAGATATTGCAGCCGCTGCTGTGTCCAGGCCCAGGAGCCTTAGCACTGTGCTGTGATGTCACTCAATACCACTGACATCACTAGGTGTAAACAACATCTCTCCTTTGCTGTGTATGTGACTATGGAGCTGTTTGGTGATGTCGTCTATTACGGCCTCATAGAAGCAACAGGAGATTGTTGCATCCATCTTGAACCCTCAGAACTACAGTGCTATGATGTCACTCACTTTCCACAGGCCTTGCAGAGTGTAAACAAACAACAACCCAGCTTTGTTGTGTATGTAACCAAAGGGATTTGTGATGTCACCTAGAACCTTCACAGCAGCGACAGCTTTATGAGGAGCATCAGCACTGCTCTGCCTGAGCAGAACCATCACCGCCATAGGTTGTCAAATACCCGGATTTAACCCACACAGGTAAGTCCAATGGGGTGCAGGCATGTCCTCTATGCTTACAGCTTCCCGTGGGTGTTGGTTTGATACCGTTTGGGGACAACCAAGGAGGCATCTGCAGGCAACAAAGGTAGGTGTGTGCTTGTGTGTGTGTTTCCTATGCAGATCCTAAGCCCAGTGTCACATGCAAGTAGGAGGAGTAAGAAGGGTTCCTGGCAAATCCGGGTTATGGATTGCATTTAAAAAGGCCCCGTGGGAGTGCAATGGGCCCCTGTCTTGCTGCTTAGCAATAATGGTATGGGTTTAGGTTCTGCTGTGTGTACTGGTGGTTGACTGCCCCCCAGCCCAGAGTGTGCATGGAAAATTGTCTGGCAGCCTCCCTGACAGCAAGCAGTGATAGTGCCCATGAAGGGGACCTTGTTGGGCCCGCCCCTTTCACGGTTATCGCTTCTCGGCCTTTTGGCTAAGATCAAGTGTAGTATCTGTTCTTATCAGTTTAATATCTGATACGTCCCCTATCTGGGGACCATATATTAAATGGATTTTTGAGAACGGGGGCCGATTTCGAAGCTTGCTTCCGTCGCCCTATGCATTGACCCGATATGGCAGTATCTTCGGGTACAGTGCACCACCCCCTTACAGGGTTAAAAAGAAAGATTCCTACTTTCATTGCTACCTGCTTGCTGGCTAGCCAGCTAGCCAGCCCTGTGGGCCTTGCTGCTGCTGCAGCCAAAAAACAAAAGGTGGTGCTGCTGCTGCTTCTGCTGTTTCTGCTTGTGTCTGGCCCCTGTTGGAGCGTCCAGGCACAGGACTTCTGCTGCTGCTGACTAAATGGCCTCCTTAATTGGATCATTTGAGTAGCCAGCACACCTGTGCAGGTAGGGCATGACATGATAGGCAGCTGCCTTGATAGCGGGTGGGTGCTGAATGTTCCTAATTGACAAAATAAGATTAATGCTTATGAAGAAATATAAAATCTCATCCCTTCCCCAATATCGCGCCACACCCCTACCCCTTAATTCCCTGGTTGAACGTGATGGACATATGTCTTTTTTCGACCGTACTAACTATGTAACTATGTAACATAACATGGGGGGGGGGGGGGGGGGTCTCCTGGCTGTTCACACAGGTGTGTCATTGCTGTACATTGACCATGCATTGCTTCTGTGGTATTGCAAAGGCAAAGACAAATGCTTCCAGCCATCCATTGCACTAATGGATTGGTCATCAGCTGGCTGTCTATGTTCCGCATCAATATAGACCAAAGTACAGAGGGTTAGGCTATGCTATTGTGCACCTACCTGATGCATCAGAAGGTGCGAGGCCCTTGCTAAATTCTGTGCACAGACTTTGAGATCTATGCTTTAGACTGTATCTAAACCTGCTCCAACATGGACTGACATTCTGGCCTACTTTCAGCCGATGCGACTTGTCTGTCGCTGAACAGTCGCTTTTTATGTATTCAGCACCTATGTATAATGTTGTAAAAATGCTCTAGAAGCTAAAGTCGCAGAAATGTCACACATATTTGGCCTGCAACTTTCTGTGCGACAAATTCAGACAGGAAAAATCAGTATAAATCCTTAGAAAATTATCCCCCAGTGTCTCCATCTGCTGGCGGTATTGAATAAGCATTGCTGCACTGATGGGGTATGCATTAGACGAAAAAAAAGAAGAAAAAGAAGAATAATACGCCCAGAAAAGAGGCGAAAAGGAGAAAAACGTAAAAAAACGTGAAAAAAAAGTAAGAGGAAGAGAAGGGAAAAAAAGGTGGAAATGGGTTTAAAAGTGATTTCGGCGGAGAAATATATATATATATATATATATATATATATATATATATATATATATGCGCACACACACACATAGATATAAACGTATTCTCCGTTGAGATATTGCAGCCGCTGCTGTGTCCAGGCCCAGGAGCCTTAGCACTGTGCTGTGATGTCACTCAATACCACTGACATCACTAGGTGTAAACAATATCTCTCCTTTGCTGTGTATGTGACTATGGAGCTGTTTGGTGATGTCGTCTATTACGGCCTTCATAGAAGCAACAGGAGATTGTTGCATCCATCTTGAACCCTCAGAACTACAGTGCTATGATGTCACTCACTTCCACAGGCCTTGCAGAGTGTAAACAACAACAACCCAGCTTTGTTGTGTATGTAACCAAAGGGATTTGTGATGTCACCTAGAACCTTCACAGCAGCGACAGCTTTATGAGGAGCATCAGCACTGCTCTGCCTGAGCAGAACCATCACCGCCATAGGTTGTCAAATAACCCGGATTTAACCCACACAGGTAAGTCCAATGGGGTGCAGGCATGTCCTCTATGCTTACAGCTTCCCGTGGGTGTTGGTTTGATACCGTTTGGGGACAGCCAAGGAGGCATCTGCAGGCAACAAAGGTAGGTGTGTGCTTGTGTGTGTGTTTCCTATGCAGATCCTAAGCCCAGTGTCACATGCAAGTAGGAGGAGTAAGAAGGGTTCCTGGCAAATCCGGGTTATGGATTGCATTTAAAAAGGCCCCGTGGGAGTGCAATGGGCCCCTGTCTTGCTGCTTAGCAATAATGGTATGGGTTTAGGTTCTGCTGTGTGTACTGGTGGTTGACTGCCCCCCAGCCCAGAGTGTGCATGGAAAATTGTCTGGCAGCCTCCCTGACAGCAAGCAGTGATAGTGCCCATGAAGGGGACCTTGTTGGGCCCGCCCCTTTCACGGTTATCGCTTCTCGGCCTTTTGGCTAAGATCAAGTGTAGTATCTGTTCTTATCAGTTTAATATCTGATACGTCCCCTATCTGGGGACCATATATTAAATGGATTTTTGAGAACGGGGGCCGATTTCGAAGCTTGCTTCCGTCGCCCTATGCATTGATCCGATATGGCAGTATCTTCGGGTACAGTGCACCACCCCCTTACAGGGTTAAAAAGAAAGATTCCTACTTTCATTGCTACCTGCTTGCTGGCTAGCCAGCTAGCCAGCCCTGTGGGCCTTGCTGCTGCTGCAGCCAAAAAACAAAAGGTGGTGCTGCTGCTGCTTCTGCTGCTTCTGCTTGTGTCTGGCCCCTGTTGGAGCGTCCAGGCACAGGACTTCTGCTGCTGCTGACTAAATGGCCTCCTTAATTGGATCATTTGAGTAGCCAGCACACCTGTGCAGGTAGGGCATGACATGATAGGCAGCTGCCTTGATAGCGGGTGGGTGCTGAATGTTCCTAATTGACAAAATAAGATTAATGCTTATGAAGAAATATAAAATCTCATCCCTTCCCCAATATCGCGCCACACCCCTACCCCTTAATTCCCTGGTTGAACGTGATGGACATATGTCTTTTTTCGACCGTACTAACTATGTAACTATGTAACATAACATGGGGGGGGGGGGGGGGGGGGTCTCCTGGCTGTTCACACAGGTGTGTCATTGCTGTACATTGACCATGCATTGCTTCTGTGGTATTGCAAAGGCAAAGACAAATGCTTCCAGCCATCCATTGCACTAATGGATTGGTCATCAGCTGGCTGTCTATGTCCCGCATCAATATAGACCAAAGTACAGAGGGTTAGGCTATGCTATTGTGCACCTACCTGATGCATCAGAAGGTGCGAGGCCCTTGCTAAATTCTGTGCACAGACTTTGAGATCTATGCTTTAGACTGTATCTAAACCTGCTCCAACATGGACTGACATTCTGGCCTACTTTCAGCCGATGCGACTTGTCTGTCGCTGAACAGTCGCTTTTTATGTATTCAGCACCTATGTATAATGTTGTAAAAATGCTCTAGAAGCTAAAGTCGCAGAAATGTCACACATATTTGGCCTGCAACTTTCTGTGCGACAAATTCAGACAGGAAAAATCAGTATAAATCCTTAGAAAATTATCCCCCAGTGTCTCCATCTGCTGGCGGTATTGAATAAGCATTGCTGCACTGATGGGGTATGCATTAGACGAAAAAAAAGAAGAAAAAGAAGAATAATACGCCCAGAAAAGAGGCGAAAAGGAGAAAAACGTAAAAAAACGTGAAAAAAAAGTAAGAGGAAGAGAAGGGAAAAAAAGGTGGAAATGGGTTTAAAAGTGATTTCGGCGGAGAAATATATATATATATATATATATATATATATATATATATATATGCGCACACACACACATAGATATAAACGTATTCTCCGTTGAGATATTGCAGCCGCTGCTGTGTCCAGGCCCAGGAGCCTTAGCACTGTGCTGTGATGTCACTCAATACCACTGACATCACTAGGTGTAAACAACATCTCTCCTTTGCTGTGTATGTGACTATGGAGCTGTTTGGTGATGTCGTCTATTACGGCCTTCATAGAAGCAACAGGAGATTGTTGCATCCATCTTGAACCCTCAGAACTACAGTGCTATGATGTCACTCACTTCCACAGGCCTTGCAGAGTGTAAACAACAACAACCCAGCTTTGTTGTGTATGTAACCAAAGGGATTTGTGATGTCACCTAGAACCTTCACAGCAGCGACAGCTTTATGAGGAGCATCAGCACTGCTCTGCCTGAGCAGAACCATCACCGCCATAGGTTGTCAAATAACCCGGATTTAACCCACACAGGTAAGTCCAATGGGGTGCAGGCATGTCCTCTATGCTTACAGCTTCCCGTGGGTGTTGGTTTGATACCGTTTGGGGACAGCCAAGGAGGCATCTGCAGGCAACAAAGGTAGGTGTGTGCTTGTGTGTGTGTTTCCTATGCAGATCCTAAGCCCAGTGTCACATGCAAGTAGGAGGAGTAAGAAGGGTTCCTGGCAAATCCGGGTTATGGATTGCATTTAAAAAGGCCCCGTGGGAGTGCAATGGGCCCCTGTCTTGCTGCTTAGCAATAATGGTATGGGTTTAGGTTCTGCTGTGTGTACTGGTGGTTGACTGCCCCCCAGCCCAGAGTGTGCATGGAAAATTGTCTGGCAGCCTCCCTGACAGCAAGCAGTGATAGTGCCCATGAAGGGGACCTTGTTGGGCCCGCCCCTTTCACGGTTATCGCTTCTCGGCCTTTTGGCTAAGATCAAGTGTAGTATCTGTTCTTATCAGTTTAATATCTGATACGTCCCCTATCTGGGGACCATATATTAAATGGATTTTTGAGAACGGGGGCCGATTTCGAAGCTTGCTTCCGTCGCCCTATGCATTGACCCGATTTGGCAGTATCTTCGGGTACAGTGCACCACCCCCTTACAGGGTTAAAAAGAAAGATTCCTACTTTCATTGCTACCTGCTTGCTGGCTAGCCAGCTAGCCAGCCCTGTGGGCCTTGCTGCTGCTGCAGCCAAAAAACAAAAGGTGCTGCTGCTGCTGCTTCTGCTGCTTCTGCTTGTGTCTGGCCCCTGTTGGAGCGTCCAGGCACAGGACTTCTGCTGCTGCTGACTAAATGGCCTCCTTAATTGGATCATTTGAGTAGCCAGCACACCTGTGCAGGTAGGGCATGACATGATAGGCAGCTGCCTTGATAGCGGGTGGGTGCTGAATGTTCCTAATTGACAAAATAAGATTAATGCTTATGAAGAAATATAAAATCTCATCCCTTCCCCAATATCGCGCCACACCCCTACCCCTTAATTCCCTGGTTGAACGTGATGGACATATGTCTTTTTTCGACCGTACTAACTATGTAACTATGTAACATAACATGGGGGGGGGGGGGGGGGTCTCCTGGCTGTTCACACAGGTGTGTCATTGCTGTACATTGACCATGCATTGCTTCTGTGGTATTGCAAAGGCAAAGACAAATGCTTCCAGCCATCCATTGCACTAATGGATTGGTCATCAGCTGGCTGTCTATGTCCCGCATCAATATAGACCAAAGTACAGAGGGTTAGGCTATGCTATTGTGCACCTACCTGATGCATCAGAAGGTGCGAGGCCCTTGCTAAATTCTGTGCACAGACTTTGAGATCTATGCTTTAGACTGTATCTAAACCTGCTCCAACATGGACTGACATTCTGGCCTACTTTCAGCCGATGCGACTTGTCTGTCGCTGAACAGTCGCTTTTTATGTATTCAGCACCTATGTATAATGTTGTAAAAATGCTCTAGAAGCTAAAGTCGCAGAAATGTCACACATATTTGGCCTGCAACTTTCTGTGCGACAAATTCAGACAGGAAAAATCAGTATAAATCCTTAGAAAATTATCCCCCAGTGTCTCCATCTGCTGGCGGTATTGAATAAGCATTGCTGCACTGATGGGGTATGCATTAGACGAAAAAAAAGAAGAAAAAGAAGAATAATACGCCCAGAAAAGAGGCGAAAAGGAGAAAAACGTAAAAAAACGTGAAAAAAAAGTAAGAGGAAGAGAAGGGAAAAAAAGGTGGAAATGGGTTTAAAAGTGATTTCGGCGGAGAAATATATATATATATATATATATATATATATATATATATATATATATGCGCACACACACACATAGATATAAACGTATTCTCCGTTGAGATATTGCAGCCGCTGCTGTGTCCAGGCCCAGGAGCCTTAGCACTGTGCTGTGATGTCACTCAATACCACTGACATCACTAGGTGTAAACAACATCTCTCCTTTGCTGTGTATGTGACTATGGAGCTGTTTGGTGATGTCGTCTATTACGGCCTTCATAGAAGCAACAGGAGATTGTTGCATCCATCTTGAACCCTCAGAACTACAGTGCTATGATGTCACTCACTTCCACAGGCCTTGCAGAGTGTAAACAACAACAACCCAGCTTTGTTGTGTATGTAACCAAAGGGATTTGTGATGTCACCTAGAACCTTCACAGCAGCGACAGCTTTATGAGGAGCATCAGCACTGCTCTGCCTGAGCAGAACCATCACCGCCATAGGTTGTCAAATAACCCGGATTTAACCCACACAGGTAAGTCCAATGGGGTGCAGGCATGTCCTCTATGCTTACAGCTTCCCGTGGGTGTTGGTTTGATACCGTTTGGGGACAGCCAAGGAGGCATCTGCAGGCAACAAAGGTAGGTGTGTGCTTGTGTGTGTGTTTCCTATGCAGATCCTAAGCCCAGTGTCACATGCAAGTAGGAGGAGTAAGAAGGGTTCCTGGCAAATCCGGGTTATGGATTGCATTTAAAAAGGCCCCGTGGGAGTGCAATGGGCCCCTGTCTTGCTGCTTAGCAATAATGGTATGGGTTTAGGTTCTGCTGTGTGTACTGGTGGTTGACTGCCCCCCAGCCCAGAGTGTGCATGGAAAATTGTCTGGCAGCCTCCCTGACAGCAAGCAGTGATAGTGCCCATGAAGGGGACCTTGTTGGGCCCGCCCCTTTCACGGTTATCGCTTCTCGGCCTTTTGGCTAAGATCAAGTGTAGTATCTGTTCTTATCAGTTTAATATCTGATACGTCCCCTATCTGGGGACCATATATTAAATGGATTTTTGAGAACGGGGGCCGATTTCGAAGCTTGCTTCCGTCGCCCTATGCATTGACCCGATATGGCAGTATCTTCGGGTACAGTGCACCACCCCCTTACAGGGTTAAAAAGAAAGATTCCTACTTTCATTGCTACCTGCTTGCTGGCTAGCCAGCTAGCCAGCCCTGTGGGCCTTGCTGCTGCTGCAGCCAAAAAACAAAAGGTGGTGCTGCTGCTGCTTCTGCTGCTTCTGCTTGTGTCTGGCCCCTGTTGGAGCGTCCAGGCACAGGACTTCTGCTGCTGCTGACTAAATGGCCTCCTTAATTGGATCATTTGAGTAGCCAGCACACCTGTGCAGGTAGGGCATGACATGATAGGCAGCTGC
The DNA here is from genome assembly GCF_029499605.1 of Hyla sarda. Lineage (NCBI taxonomy): Eukaryota > Metazoa > Chordata > Amphibia > Anura > Hylidae > Hyla > Hyla sarda. The sequence continues at coordinate 30,404 of NW_026610468.1, read as the reverse complement.
CTTGATAGCGGGTGGGTGCTGAATGTTCCTAATTGACAAAATAAGATTAATGCTTATGAAGAAATATAAAATCTCATCCCTTCCCCAATATCGCGCCACACCCCTACCCCTTAATTCCCTGGTTGAACGTGATGGACATATGTCTTTTTTCGACCGTACTAACTATGTAACTATGTAACATAACATGGGGGGGGGGGGGGGGGTCTCCTGGCTGTTCACACAGGTGTGTCATTGCTGTACATTGACCATGCATTGCTTCTGTGGTATTGCAAAGGCAAAGACAAATGCTTCCAGCCATCCATTGCACTAATGGATTGGTCATCAGCTGGCTGTCTATGTCCCGCATCAATATAGACCAAAGTACAGAGGGTTAGGCTATGCTATTGTGCACCTACCTGATGCATCAGAAGGTGCGAGGCCCTTGCTAAATTCTGTGCACAGACTTTGAGATCTATGCTTTAGACTGTATCTAAACCTGCTCCAACATGGACTGACATTCTGGCCTACTTTCAGCCGATGCGACTTGTCTGTCGCTGAACAGTCGCTTTTTATGTATTCAGCACCTATGTATAATGTTGTAAAAATGCTCTAGAAGCTAAAGTCGCAGAAATGTCACACATATTTGGCCTGCAACTTTCTGTGCGACAAATTCAGACAGGAAAAATCAGTATAAATCCTTAGAAAATTATCCCCCAGTGTCTCCATCTGCTGGCGGTATTGAATAAGCATTGCTGCACTGATGGGGTATGCATTAGACGAAAAAAAAGAAGAAAAAGAAGAATAATACGCCCAGAAAAGAGGCGAAAAGGAGAAAAACGTAAAAAAACGTGAAAAAAAAGTAAGAGGAAGAGAAGGGAAAAAAAGGTGGAAATGGGTTTAAAAGTGATTTCGGCGGAGAAATATATATATATATATATATATATATATATATATATATATATGCGCACACACACACATAGATATAAACGTATTCTCCGTTGAGATATTGCAGCCGCTGCTGTGTCCAGGCCCAGGAGCCTTAGCACTGTGCTGTGATGTCACTCAATACCACTGACATCACTAGGTGTAAACAACATCTCTCCTTTGCTGTGTATGTGACTATGGAGCTGTTTGGTGATGTCGTCTATTACGGCCTTCATAGAAGCAACAGGAGATTGTTGCATCCATCTTGAACCCTCAGAACTACAGTGCTATGATGTCACTCACTTCCACAGGCCTTGCAGAGTGTAAACAACAACAACCCAGCTTTGTTGTGTATGTAACCAAAGGGATTTGTGATGTCACCTAGAACCTTCACAGCAGCGACAGCTTTATGAGGAGCATCAGCACTGCTCTGCCTGAGCAGAACCATCACCGCCATAGGTTGTCAAATAACCCGGATTTAACCCACACAGGTAAGTCCAATGGGGTGCAGGCATGTCCTCTATGCTTACAGCTTCCCGTGGGTGTTGGTTTGATACCGTTTGGGGACAGCCAAGGAGGCATCTGCAGGCAACAAAGGTAGGTGTGTGCTTGTGTGTGTGTTTCCTATGCAGATCCTAAGCCCAGTGTCACATGCAAGTAGGAGGAGTAAGAAGGGTTCCTGGCAAATCCGGGTTATGGATTGCATTTAAAAAGGCCCCGTGGGAGTGCAATGGGCCCCTGTCTTGCTGCTTAGCAATAATGGTATGGGTTTAGGTTCTGCTGTGTGTACTGGTGGTTGACTGCCCCCCAGCCCAGAGTGTGCATGGAAAATTGTCTGGCAGCCTCCCTGACAGCAAGCAGTGATAGTGCCCATGAAGGGGACCTTGTTGGGCCCGCCCCTTTCACGGTTATCGCTTCTCGGCCTTTTGGCTAAGATCAAGTGTAGTATCTGTTCTTATCAGTTTAATATCTGATACGTCCCCTATCTGGGGACCATATATTAAATGGATTTTTGAGAACGGGGGCCGATTTCGAAGCTTGCTTCCGTCGCCCTATGCATTGACCCGATATGGCAGTATCTTCGGGTACAGTGCACCACCCCCTTACAGGGTTAAAAAGAAAGATTCCTACTTTCATTGCTACCTGCTTGCTGGCTAGCCAGCTAGCCAGCCCTGTGGGCCTTGCTGCTGCTGCAGCCAAAAAACAAAAGGTGGTGCTGCTGCTGCTTCTGCTGCTTCTGCTTGTGTCTGGCCCCTGTTGGAGCGTCCAGGCACAGGACTTCTGCTGCTGCTGACTAAATGGCCTCCTTAATTGGATCATTTGAGTAGCCAGCACACCTGTGCAGGTAGGGCATGACATGATAGGCAGCTGCCTTGATAGCGGGTGGGTGCTGAATGTTCCTAATTGACAAAATAAGATTAATGCTTATGAAGAAATATAAAATCTCATCCCTTCCCCAATATCGCGCCACACCCCTACCCCTTAATTCCCTGGTTGAACGTGATGGACATATGTCTTTTTTCGACCGTACTAACTATGTAACTATGTAACATAACATGGGGGGGGGGGGGGGGGGTCTCCTGGCTGTTCACACAGGTGTGTCATTGCTGTACATTGACCATGCATTGCTTCTGTGGTATTGCAAAGGCAAAGACAAATGCTTCCAGCCATCCATTGCACTAATGGATTGGTCATCAGCTGGCTGTCTATGTCCCGCATCAATATAGACCAAAGTACAGAGGGTTAGGCTATGCTATTGTGCACCTACCTGATGCATCAGAAGGTGCGAGGCCCTTGCTAAATTCTGTGCACAGACTTTGAGATCTATGCTTTAGACTGTATCTAAACCTGCTCCAACATGGACTGACATTCTGGCCTACTTTCAGCCGATGCGACTTGTCTGTCGCTGAACAGTCGCTTTTTATGTATTCAGCACCTATGTATAATGTTGTAAAAATGCTCTAGAAGCTAAAGTCGCAGAAATGTCACACATATTTGGCCTGCAACTTTCTGTGCGACAAATTCAGACAGGAAAAATCAGTATAAATCCTTAGAAAATTATCCCCCAGTGTCTCCATCTGCTGGCGGTATTGAATAAGCATTGCTGCACTGATGGGGTATGCATTAGACGAAAAAAAAGAAGAAAAAGAAGAATAATACGCCCAGAAAAGAGGCGAAAAGGAGAAAAACGTAAAAAAACGTGAAAAAAAAGTAAGAGGAAGAGAAGGGAAAAAAAGGTGGAAATGGGTTTAAAAGTGATTTCGGCGGAGAAATATATATATATATATATATATATATATATATATATATATATATATATATGCGCACACACACACATAGATATAAACGTATTCTCCGTTGAGATATTGCAGCCGCTGCTGTGTCCAGGCCCAGGAGCCTTAGCACTGTGCTGTGATGTCACTCAATACCACTGACATCACTAGGTGTAAACAACATCTCTCCTTTGCTGTGTATGTGACTATGGAGCTGTTTGGTGATGTCGTCTATTACGGCCTTCATAGAAGCAACAGGAGATTGTTGCATCCATCTTGAACCCTCAGAACTACAGTGCTATGATGTCACTCACTTCCACAGGCCTTGCAGAGTGTAAACAACAACAACCCAGCTTTGTTGTGTATGTAACCAAAGGGATTTGTGATGTCACCTAGAACCTTCACAGCAGCGACAGCTTTATGAGGAGCATCAGCACTGCTCTGCCTGAGCAGAACCATCACCGCCATAGGTTGTCAAATAACCCGGATTTAACCCACACAGGTAAGTCCAATGGGGTGCAGGCATGTCCTCTATGCTTACAGCTTCCCGTGGGTGTTGGTTTGATACCGTTTGGGGACAGCCAAGGAGGCATCTGCAGGCAACAAAGGTAGGTGTGTGCTTGTGTGTGTGTTTCCTATGCAGATCCTAAGCCCAGTGTCACATGCAAGTAGGAGGAGTAAGAAGGGTTCCTGGCAAATCCGGGTTATGGATTGCATTTAAAAAGGCCCCGTGGGAGTGCAATGGGCCCCTGTCTTGCTGCTTAGCAATAATGGTATGGGTTTAGGTTCTGCTGTGTGTACTGGTGGTTGACTGCCCCCCAGCCCAGAGTGTGCATGGAAAATTGTCTGGCAGCCTCCCTGACAGCAAGCAGTGATAGTGCCCATGAAGGGGACCTTGTTGGGCCCGCCCCTTTCACGGTTATCGCTTCTCGGCCTTTTGGCTAAGATCAAGTGTAGTATCTGTTCTTATCAGTTTAATATCTGATACGTCCCCTATCTGGGGACCATATATTAAATGGATTTTTGAGAACGGGGGCCGATTTCGAAGCTTGCTTCCGTCGCCCTATGCATTGACCCGATATGGCAGTATCTTCGGGTACAGTGCACCACCCCCTTACAGGGTTAAAAAGAAAGATTCCTACTTTCATTGCTACCTGCTTGCTGGCTAGCCAGCTAGCCAGCCCTGTGGGCCTTGCTGCTGCTGCAGCCAAAAAACAAAAGGTGGTGCTGCTGCTGCTTCTGCTTGTGTCTGGCCCCTGTTGGAGCGTCCAGGCACAGGACTTCTGCTGCTGCTGACTAAATGGCCTCCTTAATTGGATCATTTGAGTAGCCAGCACACCTGTGCAGGTAGGGCATGACATGATAGGCAGCTGCCTTGATAGCGGGTGGGTGCTGAATGTTCCTAATTGACAAAATAAGATTAATGCTTATGAAGAAATATAAAATCTCATCCCTTCCCCAATATCGCGCCACACCCCTACCCCTTAATTCCCTGGTTGAACGTGATGGACATATGTCTTTTTTCGACCGTACTAACTATGTAACTATGTAACATAACATGGGGGGGGGGGGGGGGGGGGGTCTCCTGGCTGTTCACACAGGTGTGTCATTGCTGTACATTGACCATGCATTGCTTCTGTGGTATTGCAAAGGCAAAGACAAATGCTTCCAGCCATCCATTGCACTAATGGATTGGTCATCAGCTGGCTGTCTATGTCCCGCATCAATATAGACCAAAGTACAGAGGGTTAGGCTATGCTATTGTGCACCTACCTGATGCATCAGAAGGTGCGAGGCCCTTGCTAAATTCTGTGCACAGACTTTGAGATCTATGCTTTAGACTGTATCTAAACCTGCTCCAACATGGACTGACATTCTGGCCTACTTTCAGCCGATGCGACTTGTCTGTCGCTGAACAGTCGCTTTTTATGTATTCAGCACCTATGTATAATGTTGTAAAAATGCTCTAGAAGCTAAAGTCGCAGAAATGTCACACATATTTGGCCTGCAACTTTCTGTGCGACAAATTCAGACAGGAAAAATCAGTATAAATCCTTAGAAAATTATCCCCCAGTGTCTCCATCTGCTGGCGGTATTGAATAAGCATTGCTGCACTGATGGGGTATGCATTAGACGAAAAAAAAGAAGAAAAAGAAGAATAATACGCCCAGAAAAGAGGCGAAAAGGAGAAAAACGTAAAAAAACGTGAAAAAAAAGTAAGAGGAAGAGAAGGGAAAAAAAGGTGGAAATGGGTTTAAAAGTGATTTCGGCGGAGAAATATATATATATATATATATATATATATATATATATATATATATATATACAAGAAAAAAGAAAGATAGCCGGCACAACAGCCTAATACACGGGTGCACACTGCCATGGCATCAGAGTATACAAAAAAAGAGGATTGCAGCAGCACACATTGGTCAAAAAAATTGAGGCTCTTAGCGCACTTTTTGATCAAAACGTGTCCCCCATCCACCACGGGGAGGTGGCCTCATTTAGGATGGGAACCTAGCACAAATTCTGAGCCTAACACTCAACTATCCACTCACCTCTGCTGGGCATATAGCCTCTGACTGGGTGACATGCTGGATCCATTTAAAACTCCACCTGTGAGAAAGGGGGAGGGGTGCACAGCTAAACAGGGTGCCATTACCCCCTGAATTGTACACACAAGAAAAAAGAAAGATAGCCGGCACAACAGCCTAATACACGGGTGCACACTGCCATGGCATCAGAGTATACAAAAAAAGAGGATTGCAGCAGCACACATTGGTCAAAAAAATTGAGGCTCTTAGCGCACTTTTTGATCAAAACGTGTCCCCCATCCACCACGGGGAGGTGGCCTCATTTAGGATGGGAACCTAGCACAAATTCTGAGCCTAACACTCAACTATCCACTCACCTCTGCTGGGCATATAGCCTCTGACTGGGTGACATGCTGGATCCATTTAAAACTCCACCTGTGAGAAAGGGGGAGGGGTGCACAGCTAAACAGGGTGCCATTACCCCCTGAATTGTACACACAAGAAAAAAGAAAGATAGCCGGCACAACAGCCTAATACACGGGTGCACACTGCCATGGCATCAGAGTATACAAAAAAAGAGCATTGCAGCAGCACACATTGGTCAAAAAAATTGAGGCTCTTAGCGCACTTTTTGATCAAAACGTGTCCCCCATCCACCACGGGGAGGTGGCCTCATTTAGGATGGGAACCTAGCACAAATTCTGAGCCTAACACTCAACTATCCACTCACCTCTGCTGGGCATATAGCCTCTGACTGGGTGACATGCTGGATCCATTTAAAACTCCACCTGTGAGAAAGGGGGAGGGGTGCACAGCTAAACAGGGTGCCATTACCCCCTGAATTGTACACACAAGAAAAAAGAAAGATAGCCGGCACAACAGCCTAATACACGGGTGCACACTGCCATGGCATCAGAGTATACAAAAAAAGAGGATTGCAGCAGCACACATTGGTCAAAAAAATTGAGGCTCTTAGCGCACTTTTTGATCAAAACGTGTCCCCCATCCACCACGGGGAGGTGGCCTCATTTAGGATGGGAACCTAGCACAAATTCTGAGCCTAACACTCAACTATCCACTCACCTCTGCTGGGCATATAGCCTCTGACTGGGTGACATGCTGGATCCATTTAAAACTCCACCTGTGAGAAAGGGGGAGGGGTGCACAGCTAAACAGGGTGCCATTACCCCCTGAATTGTACACACAAGAAAAAAGAAAGATAGCCGGCACAACAGCCTAATACACGGGTGCACACTGCCATGGCATCAGAGTATACAAAAAAAGAGGATTGCAGCAGCACACATTGGTCAAAAAAATTGAGGCTCTTAGCGCACTTTTTGATCAAAACGTGTCCCCCATCCACCACGGGGAGGTGGCCTCATTTAGGATGGGAACCTAGCACAAATTCTGAGCCTAACACTCAACTATCCACTCACCTCTGCTGGGCATATAGCCTCTGACTGGGTGACATGCTGGATCCATTTAAAACTCCACCTGTGAGAAAGGGGGAGGGGTGCACAGCTAAACAGGGTGCCATTACCCCCTGAATTGTACACACAAGAAAAAAGAAAGATAGCCGGCACAACAGCCTAATACACGGGTGCACACTGCCATGGCATCAGAGTATACAAAAAAAGAGGATTGCAGCAGCACACATTGGTCAAAAAAATTGAGGCTCTTAGCGCACTTTTTGATCAAAACGTGTCCCCCATCCACCACGGGGAGGTGGCCTCATTTAGGATGGGAACCTAGCACAAATTCTGAGCCTAACACTCAACTATCCACTCACCTCTGCTGGGCATATAGCCTCTGACTGGGTGACATGCTGGATCCATTTAAAACTCCACCTGTGAGAAAGGGGGAGGGGTGCACAGCTAAACAGGGTGCCATTACCCCCTGAATTGTACACACAAGAAAAAAGAAAGATAGCCGGCACAACAGCCTAATACACGGGTGCACACTGCCATGGCATCAGAGTATACAAAAAAAGAGGATTGCAGCAGCACACATTGGTCAAAAAAATTGAGGCTCTTAGCGCACTTTTTGATCAAAACGTGTCCCCCATCCACCACGGGGAGGTGGCCTCATTTAGGATGGGAACCTAGCACAAATTCTGAGCCTAACACTCAACTATCCACTCACCTCTGCTGGGCATATAGCCTCTGACTGGGTGACATGCTGGATCCATTTAAAACTCCACCTGTGAGAAAGGGGGAGGGGTGCACAGCTAAACAGGGTGCCATTACCCCCTGAATTGTACACACAAGAAAAAAGAAAGATAGCCGGCACAACAGCCTAATACACGGGTGCACACTGCCATGGCATCAGAGTATACAAAAAAAGAGGATTGCAGCAGCACACATTGGTCAAAAAAATTGAGGCTCTTAGCGCACTTTTTGATCAAAACGTGTCCCCCATCCACCACGGGGAGGTGGCCTCATTTAGGATGGGAACCTAGCACAAATTCTGAGCCTAACACTCAACTATCCACTCACCTCTGCTGGGCATATAGCCTCTGACTGGGTGACATGCTGGATCCATTTAAAACTCCACCTGTGAGAAAGGGGGAGGGGTGCACAGCTAAACAGGGTGCCATTACCCCCTGAATTGTACACACAAGAAAAAAGAAAGATAGCCGGCACAACAGCCTAATACACGGGTGCACACTGCCATGGCATCAGAGTATACAAAAAAAGAGGATTGCAGCAGCACACATTGGTCAAAAAAATTGAGGCTCTTAGCGCACTTTTTGATCAAAACGTGTCCCCCATCCACCACGGGGAGGTGGCCTCATTTAGGATGGGAACCTAGCACAAATTCTGAGCCTAACACTCAACTATCCACTCACCTCTGCTGGGCATATAGCCTCTGACTGGGTGACATGCTGGATCCATTTAAAACTCCACCTGTGAGAAAGGGGGAGGGGTGCACAGCTAAACAGGGTGCCATTACCCCCTGAATTGTACACACAAGAAAAAAGAAAGATAGCCGGCACAACAGCCTAATACACGGGTGCACACTGCCATGGCATCAGAGTATACAAAAAAAGAGGATTGCAGCAGCACACATTGGTCAAAAAAATTGAGGCTCTTAGCGCACTTTTTGATCAAAACGTGTCCCCCATCCACCACGGGGAGGTGGCCTCATTTAGGATGGGAACCTAGCACAAATTCTGAGCCTAACACTCAACTATCCACTCACCTCTGCTGGGCATATAGCCTCTGACTGGGTGACATGCTGGATCCATTTAAAACTCCACCTGTGAGAAAGGGGGAGGGGTGCACAGCTAAACAGGGTGCCATTACCCCCTGAATTGTACACACAAGAAAAAAGAAAGATAGCCGGCACAACAGCCTAATACACGGGTGCACACTGCCATGGCATCAGAGTATACAAAAAAAGAGGATTGCAGCAGCACACATTGGTCAAAAAAATTGAGGCTCTTAGCGCACTTTTTGATCAAAACGTGTCCCCCATCCACCCATTCACACAGGTGTGTCATTGCTGTACATTGACCATGCATTGCTTCTGTGGTATTGCAAAGGCAAAGACAAATGCTTCCAGCCATCCATTGCACTAATGGATTGGTCATCAGCTGGCTGTCTATGTCCCGCATCAATATAGACCAAAGTACAGAGGGTTAGGCTATGCTATTGTGCACCTACCTGATGCATCAGAAGGTGCGAGGCCCTTGCTAAATTCTGTGCACAGACTTTGAGATCTATGCTTTAGACTGTATCTAAACCTGCTCCAACATGGACTGACATTCTGGCCTACTTTCAGCCGATGCGACTTGTCTGTCGCTGAACAGTCGCTTTTTATGTATTCAGCACCTATGTATAATGTTGTAAAAATGCTCTAGAAGCTAAAGTCGCAGAAATGTCACACATATTTGGCCTGCAACTTTCTGTGCGACAAATTCAGACAGGAAAAATCAGTATAAATCCTTAGAAAATTATCCCCCAGTGTCTCCATCTGCTGGCGGTATTGAATAAGCATTGCTGCACTGATGGGGTATGCATTAGACGAAAAAAAAGAAGAAAAAGAAGAATAATACGCCCAGAAAAGAGGCGAAAAGGAGAAAAACGTAAAAAAACGTGAAAAAAAAGTAAGAGGAAGAGAAGGGAAAAAAAGGTGGAAATGGGTTTAAAAGTGATTTCGGCGGAGAAATATATATATATATATATATATATATATATATATATATATATATATATATATATGCGCACACACACACATAGATATAAACGTATTCTCCGTTGAGATATTGCAGCCGCTGCTGTGTCCAGGCCCAGGAGCCTTAGCACTGTGCTGTGATGTCACTCAATACCACTGACATCACTAGGTGTAAACAACATCTCTCCTTTGCTGTGTATGTGACTATGGAGCTGTTTGGTGATGTCGTCTATTACGGCCTTCATAGAAGCAACAGGAGATTGTTGCATCCATCTTGAACCCTCAGAACTACAGTGCTATGATGTCACTCACTTCCACAGGCCTTGCAGAGTGTAAACAACAACAACCCAGCTTTGTTGTGTATGTAACCAAAGGGATTTGTGATGTCACCTAGAACCTTCACAGCAGCGACAGCTTTATGAGGAGCATCAGCACTGCTCTGCCTGAGCAGAACCATCACCGCCATAGGTTGTCAAATAACCCGGATTTAACCCACACAGGTAAGTCCAATGGGGTGCAGGCATGTCCTCTATGCTTACAGCTTCCCGTGGGTGTTGGTTTGATACCGTTTGGGGACAGCCAAGGAGGCATCTGCAGGCAACAAAGGTAGGTGTGTGCTTGTGTGTGTGTTTCCTATGCAGATCCTAAGCCCAGTGTCACATGCAAGTAGGAGGAGTAAGAAGGGTTCCTGGCAAATCCGGGTTATGGATTGCATTTAAAAAGGCCCCGTGGGAGTGCAATGGGCCCCTGTCTTGCTGCTTAGCAATAATGGTATGGGTTTAGGTTCTGCTGTGTGTACTGGTGGTTGACTGCCCCCCAGCCCAGAGTGTGCATGGAAAATTGTCTGGCAGCCTCCCTGACAGCAAGCAGTGATAGTGCCCATGAAGGGGACCTTGTTGGGCCCGCCCCTTTCACGGTTATCGCTTCTCGGCCTTTTGGCTAAGATCAAGTGTAGTATCTGTTCTTATCAGTTTAATATCTGATACGTCCCCTATCTGGGGACCATATATTAAATGGATTTTTGAGAACGGGGGCCGATTTCGAAGCTTGCTTCCGTCGCCCTATGCATTGACCCGATATGGCAGTATCTTCGGGTACAGTGCACCACCCCCTTACAGGGTTAAAAAGAAAGATTCCTACTTTCATTGCTACCTGCTTGCTGGCTAGCCAGCTAGCCAGCCCTGTGGGCCTTGCTGCTGCTGCAGCCAAAAAACAAAAGGTGGTGCTGCTGCTGCTTCTGCTTCTGCTTGTGTCTGGCCCCTGTTGGAGCGTCCAGGCACAGGACTTCTGCTGCTGCTGACTAAATGGCCTCCTTAATTGGATCATTTGAGTAGCCAGCACACCTGTGCAGGTAGGGCATGACATGATAGGCAGCTGCCTTGATAGCGGGTGGGTGCTGAATGTTCCTAATTGACAAAATAAGATTAATGCTTATGAAGAAATATAAAATCTCATCCCTTCCCCAATATCGCGCCACACCCCTACCCCTTAATTCCCTGGTTGAACGTGATGGACATATGTCTTTTTTCGACCGTACTAACTATGTAACTATGTAACATAACATGGGGGGGGGTCTCCTGGCTGTTCACACAGGTGTGTCATTGCTGTACATTGACCATGCATTGCTTCTGTGGTATTGCAAAGGCAAAGACAAATGCTTCCAGCCATCCATTGCACTAATGGATTGGTCATCAGCTGGCTGTCTATGTCCCGCATCAATATAGACCAAAGTACAGAGGGTTAGGCTATGCTATTGTGCACCTACCTGATGCATCAGAAGGTGCGAGGCCCTTGCTAAATTCTGTGCACAGACTTTGAGATCTATGCTTTAGACTGTATCTAAACCTGCTCCAACATGGACTGACATTCTGGCCTACTTTCAGCCGATGCGACTTGTCTGTCGCTGAACAGTCGCTTTTTATGTATTCAGCACCTATGTATAATGTTGTAAAAATGCTCTAGAAGCTAAAGTCGCAGAAATGTCACACATATTTGGCCTGCAACTTTCTGTGCGACAAATTCAGACAGGAAAAATCAGTATAAATCCTTAGAAAATTATCCCCCAGTGTCTCCATCTGCTGGCGGTATTGAATAAGCATTGCTGCACTGATGGGGTATGCATTAGACGAAAAAAAAGAAGAAAAAGAAGAATAATACGCCCAGAAAAGAGGCGAAAAGGAGAAAAACGTAAAAAAACGTGAAAAAAAAGTAAGAGGAAGAGAAGGGAAAAAAAGGTGGAAATGGGTTTAAAAGTGATTTCGGCGGAGAAATATATATATATATATATATATATATATATATGCGCACACACACACATAGATATAAACGTATTCTCCGTTGAGATATTGCAGCCGCTGCTGTGTCCAGGCCCAGGAGCCTTAGCACTGTGCTGTGATGTCACTCAATACCACTGACATCACTAGGTGTAAACAACATCTCTCCTTTGCTGTGTATGTGACTATGGAGCTGTTTGGTGATGTCGTCTATTACGGCCTTCATAGAAGCAACAGGAGATTGTTGCATCCATCTTGAACCCTCAGAACTACAGTGCTATGATGTCACTCACTTCCACAGGCCTTGCAGAGTGTAAACAACAACAACCCAGCTTTGTTGTGTATGTAACCAAAGGGATTTGTGATGTCACCTAGAACCTTCACAGCAGCGACAGCTTTATGAGGAGCATCAGCACTGCTCTGCCTGAGCAGAACCATCACCGCCATAGGTTGTCAAATAACCCGGATTTAACCCACACAGGTAAGTCCAATGGGGTGCAGGCATGTCCTCTATGCTTACAGCTTCCCGTGGGTGTTGGTTTGATACCGTTTGGGGACAGCCAAGGAGGCATCTGCAGGCAACAAAGGTAGGTGTGTGCTTGTGTGTGTGTTTCCTATGCAGATCCTAAGCCCAGTGTCACATGCAAGTAGGAGGAGTAAGAAGGGTTCCTGGCAAATCCGGGTTATGGATTGCATTTAAAAAGGCCCCGTGGGAGTGCAATGGGCCCCTGTCTTGCTGCTTAGCAATAATGGTATGGGTTTAGGTTCTGCTGTGTGTACTGGTGGTTGACTGCCCCCCAGCCCAGAGTGTGCATGGAAAATTGTCTGGCAGCCTCCCTGACAGCAAGCAGTGATAGTGCCCATGAAGGGGACCTTGTTGGGCCCGCCCCTTTCACGGTTATCGCTTCTCGGCCTTTTGGCTAAGATCAAGTGTAGTATCTGTTCTTATCAGTTTAATATCTGATACGTCCCCTATCTGGGGACCATATATTAAATGGATTTTTGAGAACGGGGGCCGATTTCGAAGCTTGCTTCCGTCGCCCTATGCATTGACCCGATATGGCAGTATCTTCGGGTACAGTGCACCACCCCCTTACAGGGTTAAAAAGAAAGATTCCTACTTTCATTGCTACCTGCTTGCTGGCTAGCCAGCTAGCCAGCCCTGTGGGCCTTGCTGCTGCTGCAGCCAAAAAACAAAAGGTGGTGCTGCTGCTGCTTCTGCTGCTTCTGCTTGTGTCTGGCCCCTGTTGGAGCATCCAGGCACAGGACTTCTGCTGCTGCTGACTAAATGGCCTCCTTAATTGGATCATTTGAGTAGCCAGCACACCTGTGCAGGTAGGGCATGACATGATAGGCAGCTGCCTTGATAGCGGGTGGGTGCTGAATGTTCCTAATTGACAAAATAAGATTAATGCTTATGAAGAAATATAAAATCTCATCCCTTCCCCAATATCGCGCCACACCCCTACCCCTTAATTCCCTGGTTGAACGTGATGGACATATGTCTTTTTTCGACCGTACTAACTATGTAACTATGTAACATAACATGGGGGGGGGGGGGGGGGGGTCTCCTGGCTGTTCACACAGGTGTGTCATTGCTGTACATTGACCATGCATTGCTTCTGTGGTATTGCAAAGGCAAAGACAAATGCTTCCAGCCATCCATTGCACTAATGGATTGGTCATCAGCTGGCTGTCTATGTCCCGCATCAATATAGACCAAAGTACAGAGGGTTAGGCTATGCTATTGTGCACCTACCTGATGCATCAGAAGGTGCGAGGCCCTTGCTAAATTCTGTGCACAGACTTTGAGATCTATGCTTTAGACTGTATCTAAACCTGCTCCAACATGGACTGACATTCTGGCCTACTTTCAGCCGATGCGACTTGTCTGTCGCTGAACAGTCGCTTTTTATGTATTCAGCACCTATGTATAATGTTGTAAAAATGCTCTAGAAGCTAAAGTCGCAGAAATGTCACACATATTTGGCCTGCAACTTTCTGTGCGACAAATTCAGACAGGAAAAATCAGTATAAATCCTTAGAAAATTATCCCCCAGTGTCTCCATCTGCTGGCGGTATTGAATAAGCATTGCTGCACTGATGGGGTATGCATTAGACGAAAAAAAAGAAGAAAAAGAAGAATAATACGCCCAGAAAAGAGGCGAAAAGGAGAAAAACGTAAAAAAACGTGAAAAAAAAGTAAGAGGAAGAGAAGGGAAAAAAAGGTGGAAATGGGTTTAAAAGTGATTTCGGCGGAGAAATATATATATATATATATATATATATATATATATATGCGCACACACACACATAGATATAAACGTATTCTCCGTTGAGATATTGCAGCCGCTGCTGTGTCCAGGCCCAGGAGCCTTAGCACTGTGCTGTGATGTCACTCAATACCACTGACATCACTAGGTGTAAACAACATCTCTCCTTTGCTGTGTATGTGACTATGGAGCTGTTTGGTGATGTCGTCTATTACGGCCTTCATAGAAGCAACAGGAGATTGTTGCATCCATCTTGAACCCTCAGAACTACAGTGCTATGATGTCACTCACTTCCACAGGCCTTGCAGAGTGTAAACAACAACAACCCAGCTTTGTTGTGTATGTAACCAAAGGGATTTGTGATGTCACCTAGAACCTTCACAGCAGCGACAGCTTTATGAGGAGCATCAGCACTGCTCTGCCTGAGCAGAACCATCACCGCCATAGGTTGTCAAATAACCCGGATTTAACCCACACAGGTAAGTCCAATGGGGTGCAGGCATGTCCTCTATGCTTACAGCTTCCCGTGGGTGTTGGTTTGATACCGTTTGGGGACAGCCAAGGAGGCATCTGCAGGCAACAAAGGTAGGTGTGTGCTTGTGTGTGTGTTTCCTATGCAGATCCTAAGCCCAGTGTCACATGCAAGTAGGAGGAGTAAGAAGGGTTCCTGGCAAATCCGGGTTATGGATTGCATTTAAAAAGGCCCCGTGGGAGTGCAATGGGCCCCTGTCTTGCTGCTTAGCAATAATGGTATGGGTTTAGGTTCTGCTGTGTGTACTGGTGGTTGACTGCCCCCCAGCCCAGAGTGTGCATGGAAAATTGTCTGGCAGCCTCCCTGACAGCAAGCAGTGATAGTGCCCATGAAGGGGACCTTGTTGGGCCCGCCCCTTTCACGGTTATCGCTTCTCGGCCTTTTGGCTAAGATCAAGTGTAGTATCTGTTCTTATCAGTTTAATATCTGATACGTCCCCTATCTGGGGACCATATATTAAATGGATTTTTGAGAACGGGGGCCGATTTCGAAGCTTGCTTCCGTCGCCCTATGCATTGACCCGATATGGCAGTATCTTCGGGTACAGTGCACCACCCCCTTACAGGGTTAAAAAGAAAGATTCCTACTTTCATTGCTACCTGCTTGCTGGCTAGCCAGCTAGCCAGCCCTGTGGGCCTTGCTGCTGCTGCAGCCAAAAAACAAAAGGTGGTGCTGCTGCTGCTTCTGCTGCTTCTGCTTGTGTCTGGCCCCTGTTGGAGCGTCCAGGCACAGGACTTCTGCTGCTGCTGACTAAATGGCCTCCTTAATTGGATCATTTGAGTAGCCAGCACACCTGTGCAGGTAGGGCATGACATGATAGGCAGCTGCCTTGATAGCGGGTGGGTGCTGAATGTTCCTAATTGACAAAATAAGATTAATGCTTATGAAGAAATATAAAATCTCATCCCTTCCCCAATATCGCGCCACACCCCTACCCCTTAATTCCCTGGTTGAACGTGATGGACATATGTCTTTTTTCGACCGTACTAACTATGTAACTATGTAACATAACATGGGGGGGGGGGTCTCCTGGCTGTTCACACAGGTGTGTCATTGCTGTACATTGACCATGCATTGCTTCTGTGGTATTGCAAAGGCAAAGACAAATGCTTCCAGCCATCCATTGCACTAATGGATTGGTCATCAGCTGGCTGTCTATGTCCCGCATCAATATAGACCAAAGTACAGAGGGTTAGGCTATGCTATTGTGCACCTACCTGATGCATCAGAAGGTGCGAGGCCCTTGCTAAATTCTGTGCACAGACTTTGAGATCTATGCTTTAGACTGTATCTAAACCTGCTCCAACATGGACTGACATTCTGGCCTACTTTCAGCCGATGCGACTTGTCTGTCGCTGAACAGTCGCTTTTTATGTATTCAGCACCTATGTATAATGTTGTAAAAATGCTCTAGAAGCTAAAGTCGCAGAAATGTCACACATATTTGGCCTGCAACTTTCTGTGCGACAAATTCAGACAGGAAAAATCAGTATAAATCCTTAGAAAATTATCCCCCAGTGTCTCCATCTGCTGGCGGTATTGAATAAGCATTGCTGCACTGATGGGGTATGCATTAGACGAAAAAAAAGAAGAAAAAGAAGAATAATACGCCCAGAAAAGAGGCGAAAAGGAGAAAAACGTAAAAAAACGTGAAAAAAAAGTAAGAGGAAGAGAAGGGAAAAAAAGGTGGAAATGGGTTTAAAAGTGATTTCGGCGGAGAAATATATATATATATATATATATATATATATATATATATATATATATGCGCACACACACACATAGATATAAACGTATTCTCCGTTGAGATATTGCAGCCGCTGCTGTGTCCAGGCCCAGGAGCCTTAGCACTGTGCTGTGATGTCACTCAATACCACTGACATCACTAGGTGTAAACAACATCTCTCCTTTGCTGTGTATGTGACTATGGAGCTGTTTGGTGATGTCGTCTATTACGGCCTTCATAGAAGCAACAGGAGATTGTTGCATCCATCTTGAACCCTCAGAACTACAGTGCTATGATGTCACTCACTTCCACAGGCCTTGCAGAGTGTAAACAACAACAACCCAGCTTTGTTGTGTATGTAACCAAAGGGATTTGTGATGTCACCTAGAACCTTCACAGCAGCGACAGCTTTATGAGGAGCATCAGCACTGCTCTGCCTGAGCAGAACCATCACCGCCATAGGTTGTCAAATAACCCGGATTTAACCCACACAGGTAAGTCCAATGGGGTGCAGGCATGTCCTCTATGCTTACAGCTTCCCGTGGGTGTTGGTTTGATACCGTTTGGGGACAGCCAAGGAGGCATCTGCAGGCAACAAAGGTAGGTGTGTGCTTGTGTGTGTGTTTCCTATGCAGATCCTAAGCCCAGTGTCACATGCAAGTAGGAGGAGTAAGAAGGGTTCCTGGCAAATCCGGGTTATGGATTGCATTTAAAAAGGCCCCGTGGGAGTGCAATGGGCCCCTGTCTTGCTGCTTAGCAATAATGGTATGGGTTTAGGTTCTGCTGTGTGTACTGGTGGTTGACTGCCCCCCAGCCCAGAGTGTGCATGGAAAATTGTCTGGCAGCCTCCCTGACAGCAAGCAGTGATAGTGCCCATGAAGGGGACCTTGTTGGGCCCGCCCCTTTCACGGTTATCGCTTCTCGGCCTTTTGGCTAAGATCAAGTGTAGTATCTGTTCTTATCAGTTTAATATCTGATACGTCCCCTATCTGGGGACCATATATTAAATGGATTTTTGAGAACGGGGGCCGATTTCGAAGCTTGCTTCCGTCGCCCTATGCATTGACCCGATATGGCAGTATCTTCGGGTACAGTGCACCACCCCCTTACAGGGTTAAAAAGAAAGATTCCTACTTTCATTGCTACCTGCTTGCTGGCTAGCCAGCTAGCCAGCCCTGTGGGCCTTGCTGCTGCTGCAGCCAAAAAACAAAAGGTGGTGCTGCTGCTGCTTCTGCTGCTTCTGCTTGTGTCTGGCCCCTGTTGGAGCGTCCAGGCACAGGACTTCTGCTGCTGCTGACTAAATGGCCTCCTTAATTGGATCATTTGAGTAGCCAGCACACCTGTGCAGGTAGGGCATGACATGATAGGCAGCTGCCTTGATAGCGGGTGGGTGCTGAATGTTCCTAATTGACAAAATAAGATTAATGCTTATGAAGAAATATAAAATCTCATCCCTTCCCCAATATCGCGCCACACCCCTACCCCTTAATTCCCTGGTTGAACGTGATGGACATATGTCTTTTTTCGACCGTACTAACTATGTAACTATGTAACATAACATGGGGGGGGGGGGGGGGGGTCTCCTGGCTGTTCACACAGGTGTGTCATTGCTGTACATTGACCATGCATTGCTTCTGTGGTATTGCAAAGGCAAAGACAAATGCTTCCAGCCATCCATTGCACTAATGGATTGGTCATCAGCTGGCTGTCTATGTCCCGCATCAATATAGACCAAAGTACAGAGGGTTAGGCTATGCTATTGTGCACCTACCTGATGCATCAGAAGGTGCGAGGCCCTTGCTAAATTCTGTGCACAGACTTTGAGATCTATGCTTTAGACTGTATCTAAACCTGCTCCAACATGGACTGACATTCTGGCCTACTTTCAGCCGATGCGACTTGTCTGTCGCTGAACAGTCGCTTTTTATGTATTCAGCACCTATGTATAATGTTGTAAAAATGCTCTAGAAGCTAAAGTCGCAGAAATGTCACACATATTTGGCCTGCAACTTTCTGTGCGACAAATTCAGACAGGAAAAATCAGTATAAATCCTTAGAAAATTATCCCCCAGTGTCTCCATCTGCTGGCGGTATTGAATAAGCATTGCTGCACTGATGGGGTATGCATTAGACGAAAAAAAAGAAGAAAAAGAAGAATAATACGCCCAGAAAAGAGGCGAAAAGGAGAAAAACGTAAAAAAACGTGAAAAAAAAGTAAGAGGAAGAGAAGGGAAAAAAAGGTGGAAATGGGTTTAAAAGTGATTTCGGCGGAGAAATATATATATATATATATATATATATATATATATATATATATATATATATATATATATGCGCACACACACACATAGATATAAACGTATTCTCCGTTGAGATATTGCAGCCGCTGCTGTGTCCAGGCCCAGGAGCCTTAGCACTGTGCTGTGATGTCACTCAATACCACTGACATCACTAGGTGTAAACAACATCTCTCCTTTGCTGTGTATGTGACTATGGAGCTGTTTGGTGATGTCGTCTATTACGGCCTTCATAGAAGCAACAGGAGATTGTTGCATCCATCTTGAACCCTCAGAACTACAGTGCTATGATGTCACTCACTTCCACAGGCCTTGCAGAGTGTAAACAACAACAACCCAGCTTTGTTGTGTATGTAACCAAAGGGATTTGTGATGTCACCTAGAACCTTCACAGCAGCGACAGCTTTATGAGGAGCATCAGCACTGCTCTGCCTGAGCAGAACCATCACCGCCATAGGTTGTCAAATAACCCGGATTTAACCCACACAGGTAAGTCCAATGGGGTGCAGGCATGTCCTCTATGCTTACAGCTTCCTGTGGGTGTTGGTTTGATACCGTTTGGGGACAGCCAAGGAGGCATCTGCAGGCAACAAAGGTAGGTGTGTGCTTGTGTGTGTGTTTCCTATGCAGATCCTAAGCCCAGTGTCACATGCAAGTAGGAGGAGTAAGAAGGGTTCCTGGCAAATCCGGGTTATGGATTGCATTTAAAAAGGCCCCGTGGGAGTGCAATGGGCCCCTGTCTTGCTGCTTAGCAATAATGGTATGGGTTTAGGTTCTGCTGTGTGTACTGGTGGTTGACTGCCCCCCAGCCCAGAGTGTGCATGGAAAATTGTCTGGCAGCCTCCCTGACAGCAAGCAGTGATAGTGCCCATGAAGGGGACCTTGTTGGGCCCGCCCCTTTCACGGTTATCGCTTCTCGGCCTTTTGGCTAAGATCAAGTGTAGTATCTGTTCTTATCAGTTTAATATCTGATACGTCCCCTATCTGGGGACCATATATTAAATGGATTTTTGAGAACGGGGGCCGATTTTGAAGCTTGCTTCCGTCGCCCTATGCATTGACCCGATATGGCAGTATCTTCGGGTACAGTGCACCACCCCCTTACAGGGTTAAAAAGAAAGATTCCTACTTTCATTGCTACCTGCTTGCTGGCTAGCCAGCTAGCCAGCCCTGTGGGCCTTGCTGCTGCTGCAGCCAAAAAACAAAAGGTGGTGCTGCTGCTGCTTCTGCTGCTTCTGCTTGTGTCTGGCCCCTGTTGGAGCGTCCAGGCACAGGACTTCTGCTGCTGCTGACTAAATGGCCTCCTTAATTGGATCATTTGAGTAGCCAGCACACCTGTGCAGGTAGGGCATGACATGATAGGCAGCTGCCTTGATAGCGGGTGGGTGCTGAATGTTCCTAATTGACAAAATAAGATTAATGCTTATGAAGAAATATAAAATCTCATCCCTTCCCCAATATCGCGCCACACCCCTACCCCTTAATTCCCTGGTTGAACGTGATGGACATATGTCTTTTTTCGACCGTACTAACTATGTAACTATGTAACATAACATGGGGGGGGGGGGGGGGTCTCCTGGCTGTTCACACAGGTGTGTCATTGCTGTACATTGACCATGCATTGCTTCTGTGGTATTGCAAAGGCAAAGACAAATGCTTCCAGCCATCCATTGCACTAATGGATTGGTCATCAGCTGGCTGTCTATGTCCCGCATCAATATAGACCAAAGTACAGAGGGTTAGGCTATGCTATTGTGCACCTACCTGATGCATCAGAAGGTGCGAGGCCCTTGCTAAATTCTGTGCACAGACTTTGAGATCTATGCTTTAGACTGTATCTAAACCTGCTCCAACATGGACTGACATTCTGGCCTACTTTCAGCCGATGCGACTTGTCTGTCGCTGAACAGTCGCTTTTTATGTATTCAGCACCTATGTATAATGTTGTAAAAATGCTCTAGAAGCTAAAGTCGCAGAAATGTCACACATATTTGGCCTGCAACTTTCTGTGCGACAAATTCAGACAGGAAAAATCAGTATAAATCCTTAGAAAATTATCCCCCAGTGTCTCCATCTGCTGGCGGTATTGAATAAGCATTGCTGCACTGATGGGGTATGCATTAGACGAAAAAAAAGAAGAAAAAGAAGAATAATACGCCCAGAAAAGAGGCGAAAAGGAGAAAAACGTAAAAAAACGTGAAAAAAAAGTAAGAGGAAGAGAAGGGAAAAAAAGGTGGAAATGGGTTTAAAAGTGATTTCGGCGGAGAAATATATATATATATATATATATATATATATATATATATATATATATATATATATATATGCGCACACACACACATAGATATAAACGTATTCTCCGTTGAGATATTGCAGCCGCTGCTGTGTCCAGGCCCAGGAGCCTTAGCACTGTGCTGTGATGTCACTCAATACCACTGACATCACTAGGTGTAAACAACATCTCTCCTTTGCTGTGTATGTGACTATGGAGCTGTTTGGTGATGTCGTCTATTACGGCCTTCATAGAAGCAACAGGAGATTGTTGCATCCATCTTGAACCCTCAGAACTACAGTGCTATGATGTCACTCACTTCCACAGGCCTTGCAGAGTGTAAACAACAACAACCCAGCTTTGTTGTGTATGTAACCAAAGGGATTTGTGATGTCACCTAGAACCTTCACAGCAGCGACAGCTTTATGAGGAGCATCAGCACTGCTCTGCCTGAGCAGAACCATCACCGCCATAGGTTGTCAAATAACCCGGATTTAACCCACACAGGTAAGTCCAATGGGGTGCAGGCATGTCCTCTATGCTTACAGCTTCCTGTGGGTGTTGGTTTGATACCGTTTGGGGACAGCCAAGGAGGCATCTGCAGGCAACAAAGGTAGGTGTGTGCTTGTGTGTGTGTTTCCTATGCAGATCCTAAGCCCAGTGTCACATGCAAGTAGGAGGAGTAAGAAGGGTTCCTGGCAAATCCGGGTTATGGATTGCATTTAAAAAGGCCCCGTGGGAGTGCAATGGGCCCCTGTCTTGCTGCTTAGCAATAATGGTATGGGTTTAGGTTCTGCTGTGTGTACTGGTGGTTGACTGCCCCCCAGCCCAGAGTGTGCATGGAAAATTGTCTGGCAGCCTCCCTGACAGCAAGCAGTGATAGTGCCCATGAAGGGGACCTTGTTGGGCCCGCCCCTTTCACGGTTATCGCTTCTCGGCCTTTTGGCTAAGATCAAGTGTAGTATCTGTTCTTATCAGTTTAATATCTGATACGTCCCCTATCTGGGGACCATATATTAAATGGATTTTTGAGAACGGGGGCCGATTTTGAAGCTTGCTTCCGTCGCCCTATGCATTGACCCGATATGGCAGTATCTTCGGGTACAGTGCACCACCCCCTTACAGGGTTAAAAAGAAAGATTCCTACTTTCATTGCTACCTGCTTGCTGGCTAGCCAGCTAGCCAGCCCTGTGGGCCTTGCTGCTGCTGCAGCCAAAAAACAAAAGGTGGTGCTGCTGCTGCTTCTGCTGCTTCTGCTTGTGTCTGGCCCCTGTTGGAGCGTCCAGGCACAGGACTTCTGCTGCTGCTGACTAAATGGCCTCCTTAATTGGATCATTTGAGTAGCCAGCACACCTGTGCAGGTAGGGCATGACATGATAGGCAGCTGCCTTGATAGCGGGTGGGTGCTGAATGTTCCTAATTGACAAAATAAGATTAATGCTTATGAAGAAATATAAAATCTCATCCCTTCCCCAATATCGCGCCACACCCCTACCCCTTAATTCCCTGGTTGAACGTGATGGACATATGTCTTTTTTCGACCGTACTAACTATGTAACTATGTAACATAACATGGGGGGGGGGGGGGGGTCTCCTGGCTGTTCACACAGGTGTGTCATTGCTGTACATTGACCATGCATTGCTTCTGTGGTATTGCAAAGGCAAAGACAAATGCTTCCAGCCATCCATTGCACTAATGGATTGGTCATCAGCTGGCTGTCTATGTCCCGCATCAATATAGACCAAAGTACAGAGGGTTAGGCTATGCTATTGTGCACCTACCTGATGCATCAGAAGGTGCGAGGCCCTTGCTAAATTCTGTGCACAGACTTTGAGATCTATGCTTTAGACTGTATCTAAACCTGCTCCAACATGGACTGACATTCTGGCCTACTTTCAGCCGATGCGACTTGTCTGTCGCTGAACAGTCGCTTTTTATGTATTCAGCACCTATGTATAATGTTGTAAAAATGCTCTAGAAGCTAAAGTCGCAGAAATGTCACACATATTTGGCCTGCAACTTTCTGTGCGACAAATTCAGACAGGAAAAATCAGTATAAATCCTTAGAAAATTATCCCCCAGTGTCTCCATCTGCTGGCGGTATTGAATAAGCATTGCTGCACTGATGGGGTATGCATTAGACGAAAAAAAAGAAGAAAAAGAAGAATAATACGCCCAGAAAAGAGGCGAAAAGGAGAAAAACGTAAAAAAACGTGAAAAAAAAGTAAGAGGAAGAGAAGGGAAAAAAAGGTGGAAATGGGTTTAAAAGTGATTTCGGCGGAGAAATATATATATATATATATATATATATATATATATATATATATATATATATATGCGCACACACACACATAGATATAAACGTATTCTCCGTTGAGATATTGCAGCCGCTGCTGTGTCCAGGCCCAGGAGCCTTAGCACTGTGCTGTGATGTCACTCAATACCACTGACATCACTAGGTGTAAACAACATCTCTCCTTTGCTGTGTATGTGACTATGGAGCTGTTTGGTGATGTCGTCTATTACGGCCTTCATAGAAGCAACAGGAGATTGTTGCATCCATCTTGAACCCTCAGAACTACAGTGCTATGATGTCACTCACTTCCACAGGCCTTGCAGAGTGTAAACAACAACAACCCAGCTTTGTTGTGTATGTAACCAAAGGGATTTGTGATGTCACCTAGAACCTTCACAGCAGCGACAGCTTTATGAGGAGCATCAGCACTGCTCTGCCTGAGCAGAACCATCACCGCCATAGGTTGTCAAATAACCCGGATTTAACCCACACAGGTAAGTCCAATGGGGTGCAGGCATGTCCTCTATGCTTACAGCTTCCCGTGGGTGTTGGTTTGATACCGTTTGGGGACAGCCAAGGAGGCATCTGCAGGCAACAAAGGTAGGTGTGTGCTTGTGTGTGTGTTTCCTATGCAGATCCTAAGCCCAGTGTCACATGCAAGTAGGAGGAGTAAGAAGGGTTCCTGGCAAATCCGGGTTATGGATTGCATTTAAAAAGGCCCCGTGGGAGTGCAATGGGCCCCTGTCTTGCTGCTTAGCAATAATGGTATGGGTTTAGGTTCTGCTGTGTGTACTGGTGGTTGACTGCCCCCCAGCCCAGAGTGTGCATGGAAAATTGTCTGGCAGCCTCCCTGACAGCAAGCAGTGATAGTGCCCATGAAGGGGACCTTGTTGGGCCCGCCCCTTTCACGGTTATCGCTTCTCGGCCTTTTGGCTAAGATCAAGTGTAGTATCTGTTCTTATCAGTTTTCATGCTGGTGGGGATGGGTGCTGCATGGAGGATGCAGGTGTACCAGGGCTTTCCGGGGCTGGTTCTGAGGAATCAGCTCGACGGCTGCCCCGATGTGACCTGTTCCCTCCGGGTCTCGCCATGAGGCTGAGAGGGTCTAGAGCCGAGGTACTTTTGTGCCTCGGGGAGTGGTGACCCCGAGGTGCCGAAACTCACTGGGAGAATAGACTCACTGAGTTGAAGCACGGGCACCATAATCTCTTCACCTTGTGGCACTCACCTCTTGATTCCCGGCCTTCTGGCTAGGATCAGAGAAATTTTTATAGATCCGGCCGGATGTCCGGGCAGTATATCTGCACACATTCACTTATTTATTTCTTTTTTGTCTCACTGTGTCACTTTTTGCGTGTTGTGTGTTCACAGGATTTGTCAGGATGCGGTAGCCCTTCTGGGTGTCCCTCCTGGCGGTCTAGGGGAGGTGTGTGTGGCCATTAGGTTCCGCACCTCCCTGCAAACACCCCGGGTACTCCTGCTTTGGCAGGGTACCTACCGTAATCGGCTCTGCGGGCAGATACCTTGGCTAACGCCAAGGGGGATGCCGGGAGCATTTGTGGTCCCCTAGTAGCTTCGGCGAAAAGGGACATCGAACCTGGAACCTCGCAGGTACCTTTTGGTCCGGAGGCGAAGGGTAAGGTTTGTTGGGGGGCCTCTCTCCTATCGGAGAAGGGCTTGCGATAGACCGCATCCTTTGTGCACGTTTTTTTAGTGTAACACGTTTGCACTTTTTCTTGCACTTTGGGTGAATCGAAAGCACGTTCCTCGGCTTTAGATAAAAAAAAAAAAAAAAAAAAAAAAAAAGGAAAAAATCTGTTCTTATCAGTTTAATATCTGATACGTCCCCTATCTGGGGACCATATATTAAATGGATTTTTGAGAACGGGGGCCGATTTCGAAGCTTGCTTCCGTCGCCCTATGCATTGACCCGATATGGCAGTATCTTCGGGTACAGTGCACCACCCCCTTACAGGGTTAAAAAGAAAGATTCCTACTTTCATTGCTACCTGCTTGCTGGCTAGCCAGCTAGCCAGCCCTGTGGGCCTTGCTGCTGCTGCAGCCAAAAAACAAAAGGTGGTGCTGCTGCTGCTTCTGCTGCTTCTGCTTGTGTCTGGCCCCTGTTGGAGCGTCCAGGCACAGGACTTCTGCTGCTGCTGACTAAATGGCCTCCTTAATTGGATCATTTGAGTAGCCAGCACACCTGTGCAGGTAGGGCATGACATGATAGGCAGCTGCCTTGATAGCGGGTGGGTGCTGAATGTTCCTAATTGACAAAATAAGATTAATGCTTATGAAGAAATATAAAATCTCATCCCTTCCCCAATATCGCGCCACACCCCTACCCCTTAATTCCCTGGTTGAACGTGATGGACATATGTCTTTTTTCGACCGTACTAACTATGTAACTATGTAACATAACATGGGGGGGGGGGGGGGGGGGGGTCTCCTGGCTGTTCACACAGGTGTGTCATTGCTGTACATTGACCATGCATTGCTTCTGTGGTATTGCAAAGGCAAAGACAAATGCTTCCAGCCATCCATTGCACTAATGGATTGGTCATCAGCTGGCTGTCTATGTCCCGCATCAATATAGACCAAAGTACAGAGGGTTAGGCTATGCTATTGTGCACCTACCTGATGCATCAGAAGGTGCGAGGCCCTTGCTAAATTCTGTGCACAGACTTTGAGATCTATGCTTTAGACTGTAT
The DNA here is from genome assembly GCF_029499605.1 of Hyla sarda. NCBI lineage: Eukaryota > Metazoa > Chordata > Amphibia > Anura > Hylidae > Hyla > Hyla sarda. The sequence continues at coordinate 4,137 of NW_026610468.1, read as the reverse complement.
CTAAACCTGCTCCAACATGGACTGACATTCTGGCCTACTTTCAGCCGATGCGACTTGTCTGTCGCTGAACAGTCGCTTTTTATGTATTCAGCACCTATGTATAATGTTGTAAAAATGCTCTAGAAGCTAAAGTCGCAGAAATGTCACACATATTTGGCCTGCAACTTTCTGTGCGACAAATTCAGACAGGAAAAATCAGTATAAATCCTTAGAAAATTATCCCCCAGTGTCTCCATCTGCTGGCGGTATTGAATAAGCATTGCTGCACTGATGGGGTATGCATTAGACGAAAAAAAAGAAGAAAAAGAAGAATAATACGCCCAGAAAAGAGGCGAAAAGGAGAAAAACGTAAAAAAACGTGAAGAAAAAGTAAGAGGAAGAGAAGGGAAAAAAAGGTGGAAATGGGTTTAAAAGTGATTTCGGCGGAGAAATATATATATATATATATATATATATATATATATATATATATATATGCGCACACACACACATAGATATAAACGTATTCTCCGTTGAGATATTGCAGCCGCTGCTGTGTCCAGGCCCAGGAGCCTTAGCACTGTGCTGTGATGTCACTCAATACCACTGACATCACTAGGTGTAAACAACATCTCTCCTTTGCTGTGTATGTGACTATGGAGCTGTTTGGTGATGTCGTCTATTACGGCCTTCATAGAAGCAACAGGAGATTGTTGCATCCATCTTGAACCCTCAGAACTACAGTGCTATGATGTCACTCACTTCCACAGGCCTTGCAGAGTGTAAACAACAACAACCCAGCTTTGTTGTGTATGTAACCAAAGGGATTTGTGATGTCACCTAGAACCTTCACAGCAGCGACAGCTTTATGAGGAGCATCAGCACTGCTCTGCCTGAGCAGAACCATCACCGCCATAGGTTGTCAAATAACCCGGATTTAACCCACACAGGTAAGTCCAATGGGGTGCAGGCATGTCCTCTATGCTTACAGCTTCCCGTGGGTGTTGGTTTGATACCGTTTGGGGACAGCCAAGGAGGCATCTGCAGACAACAAAGGTAGGTGTGTGCTTGTGTGTGTGTTTCCTATGCAGATCCTAAGCCCAGTGTCACATGCAAGTAGGAGGAGTAAGAAGGGTTCCTGGCAAATCCGGGTTATGGATTGCATTTAAAAAGGCCCCGTGGGAGTGCAATGGGCCCCTGTCTTGCTGCTTAGCAATAATGGTATGGGTTTAGGTTCTGCTGTGTGTACTGGTGGTTGACTGCCCCCCAGCCCAGAGTGTGCATGGAAAATTGTCTGGCAGCCTCCCTGACAGCAAGCAGTGATAGTGCCCATGAAGGGGACCTTGTTGGGCCCGCCCCTTTCACGGTTATCGCTTCTCGGCCTTTTGGCTAAGATCAAGTGTAGTATCTGTTCTTATCAGTTTAATATCTGATACGTCCCCTATCTGGGGACCATATATTAAATGGATTTTTGAGAACGGGGGCCGATTTCGAAGCTTGCTTCCGTCGCCCTATGCATTGACCCGATATGGCAGTATCTTCGGGTACAGTGCACCACCCCCTTACAGGGTTAAAAAGAAAGATTCCTACTTTCATTGCTACCTGCTTGCTGGCTAGCCAGCTAGCCAGCCCTGTGGGCCTTGCTGCTGCTGCAGCCAAAAAACAAAAGGTGGTGCTGCTGCTGCTTCTGCTGCTTCTGCTTGTGTCTGGCCCCTGTTGGAGCGTCCAGGCACAGGACTTCTGCTGCTGCTGACTAAATGGCCTCCTTAATTGGATCATTTGAGTAGCCAGCACACCTGTGCAGGTAGGGCATGACATGATAGGCAGCTGCCTTGATAGCGGGTGGGTGCTGAATGTTCCTAATTGACAAAATAAGATTAATGCTTATGAAGAAATATAAAATCTCATCCCTTCCCCAATATCGCGCCACACCCCTACCCCTTAATTCCCTGGTTGAACGTGATGGACATATGTCTTTTTTCGACCGTACTAACTATGTAACTATGTAACATAACATGGGGGGGGGGGGGGGGGTCTCCTGGCTGTTCACACAGGTGTGTCATTGCTGTACATTGACCATGCATTGCTTCTGTGGTATTGCAAAGGCAAAGACAAATGCTTCCAGCCATCCATTGCACTAATGGATTGGTCATCAGCTGGCTGTCTATGTCCCGCATCAATATAGACCAAAGTACAGAGGGTTAGGCTATGCTATTGTGCACCTACCTGATGCATCAGAAGGTGCGAGGCCCTTGCTAAATTCTGTGCACAGACTTTGAGATCTATGCTTTAGACTGTATCTAAACCTGCTCCAACATGGACTGACATTCTGGCCTACTTTCAGCCGATGCGACTTGTCTGTCGCTGAACAGTCGCTTTTTATGTATTCAGCACCTATGTATAATGTTGTAAAAATGCTCTAGAAGCTAAAGTCGCAGAAATGTCACACATATTTGGCCTGCAACTTTCTGTGCGACAAATTCAGACAGGAAAAATCAGTATAAATCCTTAGAAAATTATCCCCCAGTGTCTCCATCTGCTGGCGGTATTGAATAAGCATTGCTGCACTGATGGGGTATGCATTAGACGAAAAAAAAGAAGAAAAAGAAGAATAATACGCCCAGAAAAGAGGCGAAAAGGAGAAAAACGTAAAAAAACGTGAAAAAAAAGTAAGAGGAAGAGAAGGGAAAAAAAGGTGGAAATGGGTTTAAAAGTGATTTCGGCGGAGAAATATATATATATATATATATATATATATATATATATATATATATATATATATATGCGCACACACACACATAGATATAAACGTATTCTCCGTTGAGATATTGCAGCCGCTGCTGTGTCCAGGCCCAGGAGCCTTAGCACTGTGCTGTGATGTCACTCAATACCACTGACATCACTAGGTGTAAACAACATCTCTCCTTTGCTGTGTATGTGACTATGGAGCTGTTTGGTGATGTCGTCTATTACGGCCTTCATAGAAGCAACAGGAGATTGTTGCATCCATCTTGAACCCTCAGAACTACAGTGCTATGATGTCACTCACTTCCACAGGCCTTGCAGAGTGTAAACAACAACAACCCAGCTTTGTTGTGTATGTAACCAAAGGGATTTGTGATGTCACCTAGAACCTTCACAGCAGCGACAGCTTTATGAGGAGCATCAGCACTGCTCTGCCTGAGCAGAACCATCACCGCCATAGGTTGTCAAATAACCCGGATTTAACCCACACAGGTAAGTCCAATGGGGTGCAGGCATGTCCTCTATGCTTACAGCTTCCCGTGGGTGTTGGTTTGATACCGTTTGGGGACAGCCAAGGAGGCATCTGCAGGCAACAAAGGTAGGTGTGTGCTTGTGTGTGTGTTTCCTATGCAGATCCTAAGCCCAGTGTCACATGCAAGTAGGAGGAGTAAGAAGGGTTCCTGGCAAATCCGGGTTATGGATTGCATTTAAAAAGGCCCCGTGGGAGTGCAATGGGCCCCTGTCTTGCTGCTTAGCAATAATGGTATGGGTTTAGGTTCTGCTGTGTGTACTGGTGGTTGACTGCCCCCCAGCCCAGAGTGTGCATGGAAAATTGTCTGGCAGCCTCCCTGACAGCAAGCAGTGGTAGTGCCCATGAAGGGGACCTTGTTGGGCCCGCCCCTTTCACGGTTATCGCTTCTCGGCCTTTTGGCTAAGATCAAGTGTAGTATCTGTTCTTATCAGTTTTTCATGCCGGTGGACAGTAACGCCGGTATGGGGCTGGTGGGGATGGGTGCTGCATGGAGGATGCAGGTGTACCGGGGCTTTCCGGGGCTGGTTCTGAGGAATCAGCTCGACGGCTGCCCCGATGTGACCTGTTCCCTCCGGGTCTCGCCATGAGGCTGAGAGGGTCTAGAGCCGAGGTACTTTTGTGCCTCGGGGAGTGGTGACCCCGAGGTGCCGAAACTCACTGGGAGGATAGGCTCACTGAGTTGAAGCACGGGCACCATAATCTCTTCACCTTGTGGCACTCACCTCTTGATTCCCGGCCTTCTGGCTAGGATCAGAGAAATTTTTATAGATCCGGCCGGATGTCCGGGCAGTATATCTGCACACATTCACTTATTTATTTCTTTTTTGTCTCACTGTGTCACTTTTTGCGTGTTGTGTGTTCACAGGATTGGTCAGGATGCG